>NC_088328.1:19725000-20025000 GCF_036884655.1 Musa acuminata AAA Group
AACTCAATTGGAGCTGACTGATCTTGGCAATTTCTAGCCAAATTAACAACTATAGAAAGAATAAAGAGTGGAGCAGAAGTAGAAGAAGAGAAATTTGAGATGGATGAAAGCCCATAAAGAAACATGTCTCTGTGATTAAGAAATCGAAGAGAAGACACTGTCAATATTGTGTTTGTAATATATTGCGACCAACATACTTTCATTGTATGATACGACTTCTATCTATTTTTAATAAATATTTTGTTATTATTTTCTAATGGATTAATTTACAATATTTTCATTGTTAGTTTTTATGAATTTTTATTTTTTTACATTTTATATGTTAATTTCACTTTTTTGAAAGCTTGATATTTTATAATACGAAGGTAAAACAATTATGTTATAATATTTTTATTTTCACATGATTTTTATATATTTTATTTATTTTGAAATTTTGGTTTTTATTAGTGAGTCCGAACCGATAAATCTGGCCCAACTGAACTTGTCAATTCTACTTGTATTATCTTTAATGAATTCCAATCTTGAAACCAATATTTAATCATATGATACTTGTATTGGATATATGTTGCATATGATACTTGTTAGATATTGCTAACATACATGTCAAATACTTCCTTGAAATATTGATTTTTATCAATTATTAAAAACAACATATACTGTTAGGATGGCTAGTGAATGTTTCATCAATATATGGATGAATTTTGTCTTCCTTGAGTATTGATTTGACAAGGTGGATTTTCTATTAATACGTTTATTGGTTGTTTGTATCAAACAGTATATTGTAATTAATGAAATTATTTTTAAAAATTAATCTTTTTAAATGATGAATAGTATAATTGCTTGATCTTATTTGTGGTTGTATGCAACCATAAATTCTATTGCTATAAAAAATGTTAAGCTTTGACGTACTTAATACTGATATTTCTAACAAAAAATTACTGCTGTATATGTGTGTCATGTCAGCATTTATTGTATCCATGCTTCATTGGCTGCCACTTCTAGATGTGGCAATGGATGTGATTGCATATTAGTTGATGAGGCAACTTGGATAGGTTTTATTTATCTGATGTGAACTCCAATTCATTTTAGAAGTCCAATACGGATAATATCTGTCTAATTATTGTGTATGCTGAATAATAACCACACATCAACAATAATTAATTATTAGATAATATTGTTCTAATCATATACTTGTGTGCATGTGTATGTGTGTACACAGATTCATACCATATGTCGACCGAAGACATGTTTGCCACCCCTTATCTGCACATATTAATTTTTGTTGTTATGTGGCACAGGCTGTGTGTTGATACCTTCCTAGCAAAGTATAATTTCATGTCAGTCAGTTTGCCGTTGTGTTGCATGTGACAGGACTAAATCTTGGTTAGTCATATGTTGACATTCCTAGCATGGATCAGCATATGGCTTGAATTAACATTTCTAACATCACATGTTTAGCGATGCTAATTTCGTTGACAATCTTTGCCACATATAATCTTTATACCCTTGGGTGTAACTCTTTTTTCATTTGCTTTTTTTGAACTCATGGACCCCTTAATGAACCACTAATTTGGTCATTGGCCCTTCTTGCATGCAAACAAGCCCCTCTTTTGTGCAATAAGCCCATAATGATCTGATGGACTAACTTATACCAGTGAGTACATCTGTCTTCTAATACCAGTTTGCTTCATGCTTTTTCTTCAGATTAAAATTACATGTGATGTTTATTGACTGTACAAGCTTGCGAGGGAGCAAAAATATGGAATTAATCGTATCCAATAACAAATTTTGTTGCAGATCAATAAGTTCTGCTGTTCAGAAATAAGTTGAGCTGTCACCTAGTATCTCTTATTTCACACATGTTGCCATCTTGGTTCTAAACATGAAAGAAACTTCATCAGTTATCAAATTAGTGTCTTTAGTACGATAGGATTTTTTTTCTTTCGTTGCCCACTATGTTTCTTTTTGTAATTCCATGTGTACACTGTGTAGGTACTTGCAGGGCTAGTCAAGCTGTTGATTTGTTCCCATCTGTGTGGCCCGAAGTTACTGTTCGAGATGCACGGCTGGAGGACTGTTGGGAAGTGGCAGATACTCACTGTAGTTGCTTCTTTCCAGATTATACATTCCCAGTCGATCTTGTTTTGAGGATTGACCGGTTTGTAGGATTGCTCTCTGGGTTCTCAGTTCCTCCAGGTTGCATGAGGACATGTCTCGTTGCTGTCACCGATAGTCCATTCAATGATAAATTATATATTGGATGTGAGGATTTTAAACTCGGAGGTTTTGAAGGAAAATTCAGCATCAACAGAGGATCTGTAGCTGGAATTCTTACTGTTGACACAGTAGCTGATTTCCTTCCTAGGAAAGGTCTGCTTCGACAAAGAAGGTAATTTATAGTTCCCATGGTTAGTTGGGTTGCCAATCATCCAGCAGAAAAATCACCTTGTACCTTTTGCATCAGAGTTCCATCTAATCAAAATCTATTGTATGACAGTTTTGTCTATTCTTAGCTGCAAGAATATTGACATGGTTCTAGAATTTTCTGAGCTGCAAAAATAGTGACATGCTTCTTTTTTTGTCCATATAGAACTGGGATTGCATATATCTCAAATGTTGCAGTTCGGGAGGCAGACAGACGAAAGGGGATTGCCAAGATGCTTGTCGCCAAGGCAGAGGCCCGAGCCCGGAGTTGGGGATGCCGATCAATGGCATTGCACTGTGATGTAAACAACTTAGCTGCCATGAGATTATACAAAGGCCAGGGCTTCAAATGCATCAAAGTGCCAGAGAATGCAAAATGGCCAGAACCTAAGACCTCGCCGGGCATCCAATTCAACTTCATGATGAAACTCCTGGTCCCTTATGCAACTCCTTGATCAAAGTTTGTGATGGGTCATACACCTGTTCAGATTCTCCAAGGTTATTGGTGGGTGGTGTATATTGTGTGTGTAGAACAACAAAACAACACTCAAAACTGCTGTGGACATTGTATTTTCCTGGTGTCAACTGTAAAGCTACTGGGAGACTTGAGGTAATCATTGTACCATTAAGGATAATGCTAAAATGAAATGTTCTATGATTACTATATTATTCTTAGTCCGAAGCTGCTGCGAGGGAGAGAACAGTAGAGTCGAATATCGGTCATGGCTCCCATGTAATAATACAGTGCAAGTAATTAATGTGCAACAAATGTTTTATGTTCCATTTGATGTGACAGATTAAAATTCTCTTACTAAAATTATTTTTGGTTTTCGCCTTATTGTGTTCTGGATGGAATGTGACGGGATCACTGGTTTTAAGAGTTAGCATATGATATTGGGGCAACATAGCTGGATGAATTTGTGTCCAAGAATGTCATGGCCATCTTCATCTTGGATCACATAGCCTAGCAATCCATCCATGTTAACTTTGATCCATCTCGCAAGTTGTCTTTGTCATTTGTCTTAAAATTGGATTTGTATTGTTTCCTCCCTTTATGTTCAACATTTCTAGCATAAGAAGTAGTGACAACTGAGTCTTGGGCCCAAACACCCTTAAAACTAGAATTTCGCTAATAAAAAACCATTACCTTCATAGATTTCCAAAAAATCATAGTTAGTTGGCTTTTAATAGCTCTGAGGATCATCTCATTGTCTCCTTCCTTGATTCAATCATCATTCTCCTAGGTTAGTAATGCCAAGTGCCTACCGACGGGAAGGTTGGAATGCCATTTGGGCTTAACATTACCGCACCACAAAGCTACCTTTTTGTGATCTCATCTTGGAATCTATTGAGCACTTCTTTTACAACGTCAAATCTCTGTTTCTGTTTGGTCCTTCGCTTCTAACAACTTGGGTTTCCATTTTCGATTCTTCAATGATTAGTTGACTCGGTTTTGGATCAAAGAAAACAAAGTTTAGTCCACCGTGAGCTTCTTCATGCCTTGATTAACTACTCAATTTTGGGGACTTTGGGTTGCTCGAAATGACAAGATCTTTCAACATAGGGTGCCAAGGCCTATTGGAATGGAGGAAAGCTGTGGTTAATGCTAGCTCCCATCCTAAAAGACTACATTCTGATGGGACAAACCTACACAATGTCACCTTATTCATGCGAACTCTACCTCCCCAAGGCTGCCTTGAGATCAATACTGATGTGTCTACCTCTTTGCAGGAGGGATGAAGTGGGGCATTGTAGATTTGTTGTGCACAAGCCTACTCTACATCTTTCGCAATGGCTGCCAAGGAGAGCCATCTCCGTACTTGGCATGAGGGATTCTTAGTAGCGACTTAATGATTCTCAAGAACTGGATTGAAGGCAATACTACTGCTTCTTTAGATATCAGAAATCTGTTTGTTGAAATTCACTATATTACATCTCTAAACTTAAATCTTTTGTTATATGTACACTACTGCTATCGAGAGTGTAACAAAGCAGCTCATTGGGTTGCAACTAAAACGAGATGTTACCACTCACTATTATTATTATTATTATTATTATTATTATTATTATTATTATTATTATTTGAACAAAAAATAATCGTAAACCCCTTCTAAATCTAATCTTCCATCACAAGAGTACCATGCAATATCCATATTTTGTAGATACCAATAACTGAGGTAATGAGGTCTCATGATCCATCTTAACAAGAAATTCCTATCATCGCTGCATAAAATAGAATCATATATATATTTTTTATAAAATTAAATGATGAAGACGAGATACAAACTTATGATAAACTATCAAGACTTTTATTAACTAATTTTGCTGACACCACATCTAAGTTGATATATAGCAATAATAAATAATTCATTAAATTTCAGCTGATGTTCTTTATGTCCAATGTGCATGTGGTACTCATACCACGCAAAGGAACAGTGTAAGCACAGAGTTTATTAGGATTAGGTTTGTGATAGGTTATTAATTACTTTGCCATGCAAAATGCTTACCCTAAAAAAAATCTAAAAAATAAATCTGTCACGGAAGTTCATCAATCACGCAAAAATCAAACTGATAAATCTACCATAGAAGCTTCATCAAGCACGTTTCGATCCGTCGTAGATCGAGTTTTCTTTCCGCGATCTATGGCTTTCTTAAGTCTTCTTTAATGAATATTTGCGTCGTTAACGAACAAAGCTTGGGGTCAACGCATCCACATGACAGTCAACATCATGCAATTAGACCGGTCGGTCGTTCGTTAGATTCGAAATCACGATTCGTTCATGACCAGATTAAGTTGATGGGACTCGGATAGCGTGTGTGATGGTCGTCCACTGGTGGATCGAATTAGGCACGCATCACGGCGCAGTTTTCTCCATCATGGATAGCATGAGAAAGCACGATATAATTTCTAGAAACATGCATGATCTGCTTAATTGGCTCATGACGATGAGTTAGGCCTGCGCTAATTTCCAAAGAAATTAGGCGTATGCTCGTCTAATTTTGACCCAAGTTTCAGGCTGGTGTGGCGTCGATCGATTACGTGCTCATTCTTCTGATTACACTTGTCTATCAATCGTCATCGGGTTGAGTCTGCCAATCGTCTGGTTTTGACCTCTGTTTCCAATGGCAGTGGCAAAGCCGGTCGTATACGCAAGTATCCGTGGAGGCTACAGGAAGGCGCTTTGTCCTCCATCCGCAGTAGATGTTCCTATCGAATTCATGTGGCCGAAGAAATCCTAAGCTCAGCTTCTTTAATTTGTAGGGATTCAATAACAGATCTGTATCATGCTTCATAAATTAAATTATGATTTTAATAAATAGTAGTCCAAACCAATTCTTAAGATCATTAGAGGAACCTTAATTTTTATTTTTATTACATATATGAATCAATATACAAGAGATGAAGTATATTTAAACATATAGAATGCCAAATAATTGATGAGGAAAGAAAGTCTGATGATAATAATTGATAATGTCTTTTTTAAATGATATATTCAAATGATATATATAAATATATAAAAAAGAGCTATGATGTCTTGATAATATTGAGTATGTATCTCTTTGGTCAATATTAGGTGTAACAATAAAATCTAACCAACACGACTCATGAAACCAAGAATTTTAGTCCTCTAGCATAATGATGTTGTTGGGAATCTTGGCAAATTTTGTTGCTCAATTCTCTTAAGTACTTACGAAAGAGACCTCTAGTGTAAAAAAAAAATTGATTTGAGCTTGGCTCATTTATTCGTAGATTTTTTCGAACGAAGGACATCACCAACGAGAAAGAAGGGAAAATAAGTAAACGTTGACTTGTACTCTAATTGGGAATTCATATTTCTTCTTCTAACTTTATGTCATGCAGCTCCTCCTTCTCGACGCGATGTTCGACGTTTTGTATAGCGTGCTTCCAAGACGGAGCAACATGTCAGGTGGCCGTATACACACTTGCAACAAAGTTCGGCATACACCAAACTAAAAACGTGGGGGGATTAAGATTCTCCCCCTCTCTCCGTTTGTAACGTCGGAGGCAGTGGTGACGGGTGGCCCATCTCACCACATTCTCACATGCCCAATCATACACCGACACAGCTCCGCACCGACGCCTTCCTCCCGGACGCCGCTCTCGCGTGTGCTGGCGGAGCGACCCAACACGAGAACGACGTCTTTTATTGGTTGTCTCCTGTGGATCCCACGAGAAACAACTCAGTCGCCCACTAGTCACAGCTTGTTCTCTCGTGTTCGGTCGCTCACCAAGACATAGGATCCGTTCTCTGTTTCCGCGGTTGCTAATGACTCCTCCGTCCTCCCCTTGTCATCTTGTGCCACCGGCTGCCGTCGGTCACCGCTGTCGGCACTGCCCCAGTCGGCGACCGACGCTGCCCATGTATATAGAGCGTTTATTAATCTCCAAAGACGGATGCATGGGTAGATCGAGATAAATGTTGAGACGTCCGCAACGTCGAGTTACCTTCGGTTGCTTGCAGGGCTACGTTTCTCACAGTCACGTTAAGAATGGTGGGGCAAAGTGGACAACCAAACAAGTGTTTGCTCTGAGAGGAGGAACATAAAAGCTGGTGGATGGTGACAATTGTGAGACAGTGGTGCGTCTCCATCACTGTCGTTTTGATCACCGTCGCCGTCACCGAACCAGGGGGCGGCAATTATTTGTGGACTCTCGGAAGGAGGAGCGCTGCCGCCGGATTATATACATTCGAGTATAAAACAGACGCAGGTACGTAATAGTGTCAGAATTGATCATCCATCCATTTCACATAATCGAATGGGTTATCAAATGTTGAGAAAGAGTCACTCGAAATCAATTCAGCAAAAGATTCTCGACGTGAGAATAGAAAAATGTTTGATACGTGACAAGAGAATATATTCCTGAAATAAATAAATAAATATATATTTTGAGAAATACCCTAATCCCCAACTCATGTTGGCATGACAAATTTGGCTGACCTAATTCTTTATGTCATGTTTCGATTAATCCAAAATATTAATCGTGTCGATAGCCAACCGAGCCTTCTAATTTTCTTTTGTCATTTTGAGGTATGTGTGCATACAACAAAAGTATGACTTGCATGTTTGTAACGTGGTTTGACTTGCTGCGTTGAAATGCACGATTTCAACGAGTATGGGCGACTACTTTGTGAAGGAACTTCATTTATCAATTTGGCATTCACATTGGCATTTATCGTGGACACGTAGTAAATGATCATTCGGGGATATGGTTTGCATCATTGCATTATTTAGTCGGTCAAACAAAGGGTGAAACAGTCGCTTAAGAATTTGGTTAATGATGATCACAATACCGCCTGCAACCATCTCAGAACCAACGTAACACCTTCGAATTGACATAACACACGTATCTAAAAACAATGCAATCGATCGCATCTCGAAATGACATAATAGACTCAGGAAACAATAGTATCCACGTTGCTCAGGACCATACAAAGCAGCACCCAAAATCGAGCAAGACGCGACGTGGAATCGGAACAATTGGCTCATGCCATCTAGAGCGGACGAACTGACCGCTTGAAATGTCGGTGGTTGTTAACATCATGCGTACAACTAACCTTCGACGAGAGCCGAAACTACTAAACAAGAAAAGTCTAAAGCAAACAATTAGGTTTTCTAATGGTGCATCTGATTTCAAAGCCCAGACCCTTATTTATAGTTACAATAGGAGATAACAAGCTTAATTTTCTCGATGTGGGACTATGTAGAACTTGCCAAACTAACAAATCTCCACCTTGGCATGTTGACAATTAACAAAACTTGCTCCACCTTCTTCACAAAAGCCCCAATGGGCAATCACCAATAATGAACACCAAGTATCTGACTATAGCCCTTTGCAACCAATCGTGCTTTGTACCTTGCATCTTCAACCCCTGGAATACCTTCCTTCCTTTTGAAGACTCATTTGCATCCAACAATTTTCTTTTCCGAAGACGGCTTCACAAGATCCCAAGTTCTATTCTGATGGAGAGATTCAATTTCTTCATTCATCGCAATCAACCACTTAGCGGAATTATCACAAGAAACTGCATCTGAGTAGGTAGTAGTTTCACCAACTTCACTTGTTTCTTCGGCAACTGACAAAGCATATGCAACTAAATTTGCATATTTTTTTGGTGGTCGAATAACTCTCCGTGGTTATCCTTGGTATGGAATATTGCTTTTCCTCTGGATCATCCGCATCAGTAGACTCGGGACCATCTACTGGCATTCTTCGAGTAGAAGAGTTTGATTGAAAAGAATCATAATTACCAATCTCAAGCTTCACATGCTTCTGCGCACTATCATTTGTACAACTAGTAAATTCCTCTTTGGGAATAACATAGATAATTCATCAAAAGAAACTGATTACAAATTTTGGGGATTTGGGATTAGAACACCATAATCTGTATCCTTTCACTCTAGAAGTATACTTAAGAAAAATATACTTTTTAGCTCGAGGCTCTAATTTTTCTTCATTTACATGCATGTATACTGGACACCCAAAAATTTTTAAATCAGAGTAATCAGCAAGAGTACCTGACCAAACTTCCTCCGGAGTTTTAAAATCAAGTACTGTAGAAGGAGCGCGGTTGACAACGTAACATGCCATATTAATTGCCTCTGCCCAAAAGTCCTTTGTCAACCCTACATTTGAAATCATGCACCTTGCTCTCTCCAAGAGTATTTTGTTCATACGTTCGGCCACACTATTTTGTTGAGGCGTCATCCTAACAGTGCGATATCGAACAATTCATTCATTTTAGCAGAATTCATCAAAGTCACCTTCCCAAAATTCCATGCCATTATCTATTCGAAGTCGTTTAATCTGTTTATCTGTTTGCTTTTCAATCAAAATCTTTTATTATTTAAATATTAAAAAATATCATTTTTATGCTTCAAAAAATAAACCCAAACTTTCTTGGAATAATCATCAATGAAAGTCAATATATACCTGACACCACCCTTAGACTAAACACGAGCTAGACTCCAAATGTCTAAATGAATATAGTCAAGAGTACATTTCGTTTTGTGAACTGTCGAAGAATTGAAGCTGACTCTTTTTTGCTTTCCAAAAATATAATGTTCACAGAAATCTAGTGGCCCAATACTCTGTCCGCAAAGAAGACCTCTTTTGCTTAATATGCTCAAATCTTTTTTGCTCATATGACCCAAACGCATATGCCAAAATTTGGTGATGTCAGAATCAGACAATGATGATGACGAGACTGCAATCGAGCCTGTGATAGTAGTTCCCTACAAAATATACAAGCTACTAGACCTACAACTTTCATAACAATAAGGGCACTTCTAGAAACTTTTATAACTTTACCTTCAACTGTGTATTTACACCTAAGAGCCTCTAGGGTGCCTAAAGAGATGAGATTCTTTTTTAAATCAGGAACATGTCTAACATTAGTGAGCGTTCTCACAATACCATCATGCATTTTAATTCGGATTGTGCCTCTGCCTCTACCAACAACATCACACGCGACATTATTACCCATCAAAATAATTTCACCATTACAAGATTCATATGTTGAAAACAAATCTCTATTGGGACACATGTGATAAGAACAACCCGAATCTAAAATCCATTCATTTTTAGACCTCATCTGTCATCAGTAGTAAAGAAAATATTTCCATCATTCTCATCATCTGCTACACTAGCTTCACTGGTCTCAGTAGTTTTCTCAACAATTTTTCCCTTTTGCTTTAATTTATTTTTCAATTTAAAGCAATCAACCTTAGTGTGCCCCATTTTATGACAATATCTGCACTCCAAATTTCTGTATTTGGATTTAGATCTAGATTTAGATCTACTACTATCAAAAAAAATTTTATCCGTTCTACCCCTGACAACCAGACCCTCAGCCTGATTCCCTTTACTTTTCTCAGTGATATCCCTGTCTATCTGCTCCTTAGATTTTAGTGCAGATTTAATTTCCTGATACGAAATTATTTATTTTTCATAAATCATAGTATTACTGAAATACTTAAAGGATCGGGGAAGAGAACACAAAAGTAAAAAGGCTTTATTCTTGACATCAATTTTCACATCTATATTCTCCAAATCCATAACTAAGGAATCAAATTTATCAAGATGTGAGAGTATAGATGTACCTTCAGTTATCCGAAGCATATACAAACTCTGCTTCAAGTAGAGACGATTCTCCACTGTCCTCTTCATATACAAGGCTTTAACTTTGTCCCACATGCTCTTAGCCGTAGTTTCTCTAGCTACCTCCTGTAAAATCTCGTTAGAGAGATTTAGAATAATGTATGATCAGGCCTTCTTATCCATACCCGCAAGATCTTCTTTTGACATATCATCTGGAATGTTCTCAGCTCCCTATAGTGCCAAATCAACTCCGTCTTGAACCAGAATGACCTCCATCTTGAGCTGCCATATGTCGAAGTTGACATTTTTGTCGAATTTCTCGACAACGATCTTTGTTATTGTCGTCGTTGCCAAAAGATCCCGAAACCAAGCTATGATACCAGTTTGTTAAAGCTGAACCCAAGAAATTTATCAAAGGGTAATTTAGCAACCCAATAAAAACAATAAAGCATAAAAAAATAAAGGAGACAAGAACACCATATTTTCGTGGTTCGGTCAATTGACCTACATCCACGGACGAAGGAGGAGCAAAACACTACTATAAAAGGGACAATTACAAATGTCTTAGAAAGATGTTCCTAAGCAATAAAACACCTGGAACTATTAAACAAGAAAAGCCTAAAGCAAACAATTAAGTTTTCTTGTGGTGCATCTGACTTCAAAGCTCATGCCCTTATTTATAGTTGCAATAGGAGATAACAAGCTTGATTTTCCTGATATGAGACTGTGAGATTTGCCAAACTAATAGTAGGTAGTATATGGTACTATACTTTTTCTACTCAAAGAAGTAAGTAATAGAAATGATAGAGAAGACGATACAATCCTAGAGACGACCAAAATTATTAGTGACTTACTCCAAGTCGAGGAAAAATTTTATACTTTCTGGACAAAACTTCTTGCATTCCAAAAGTTCGATGATAATGAGAAGGCGAATTACAATAGTGTTAGAACCCTTGTAGATTCTAAACTTGGGGTTGATCTCTTTAGGGGATCGGCCTCCTTGGAACTCTATAGGGGTTCCTCCCTCCAAGTTGCTGCTCAAAGGTTGCAGAAAATATTCATCTATTGCTTAAGAAAAGAGAAGGAATACATGGCTATTTATAGGGCTTCTAAACCCTAACTCCTAATAGGACTCCTACTTAAGACTCTTACTTCTAACCAACTCCTAATATGACTCATACTCAAGACTCCTATTCCCTTACAACTCCTAATTCTTCTCTAAGAAAAAACCTCCTAACAGAATGTCTCTCTCAATTAGGACTCTCCTAGTTAGAGTCCTAATAGAGTGTCCCTCTCAATTAGGACTCTCCTAGCTAGAGTCCTAACAGAATGTCACTCTCAATTAGGACTCTCCTAGCTAGAGTCCTAACAGACCCGCCCTCTTCAAATCAGCCTTGTCCTCAAGGCTGAGATTCCATGAACTCAGGGAACCAGGTCTTCAGCTCCTCATATTGTTCCCATGTGGCGTCTTCAAGTGGTAGATTATTCCAATGCACTAATACTTCAGTAGAGGGATGTCGGCGACGCATCACGATCCTGCGATCGAGGATGGCCTGTGATTGGGCTTGAATAACTCCATCCTCAGTTGTGTTGGGCAGTTGGATCTGGGGTGACTCGTGTTCTCCTAACTTGGGCTTTAGGCATAATACGTGGAAGACAGGGTGAATTTTGGCATCCTCAGGTAATTTAAGTATGTATGCCACGGCTCCAATATGCTCTGTGATCTAATAGGGCCCATAAAAACGTGGGGATAGCTTCATGGAGGCTCGAGTGTTGATAGAGAGTTGCTTGTATGATTATAGGCGAAGATAAACCCAATCTCCCACTGAAAATTCTCTTTCACTTCATCGTGTGTCGGCTTGCTGCTTCATTCTGGCTTGAGCGGTAGAGAGATTATCTTTTAATAGTTGTAAGAGTTTGTCCCTATCAATCAATTCTTGGTCAACCTGATCGACCATACAATGCTTCATAAGGGGCACATTTTGTAGATGAATGATATGTAGTATTATACCACCATTCGGCCCAGGGAAGCCATTTCGCCCACTCTTTTGGTCGGTCGCTAGCAAAACACCGGAGGTACGTCTCTAAGCACCTATTTACCACCTCTGTTTGGCCGTCAGTTTGTGGATGATATGCTGTGCTCATCTTGAGTTTGGTCCCTTGTAACTGAAATAACTCTGTCCAAAATTTACTAGTGAATATCCTGTCACGATCACTTACGATGGACCTTGGTATCCCATGCAGTTTAACAATATTTTCTATGAAAATCTGAGCAATACTAGCAGCAGTGTAGGGATTTCTCACAGCACAAAAATGAGCATATTTCGTAAGTCGATCAACCACCACGAGAATCGTGCTTTTACCTTTGGAAGATGGCAACCCTTCAATGAAGTCCATGGAGATGTCAGTCCACACTAAGTCTGGTATGGGTAGTGGTTGTAGCTTCCCTGGATTTGCCACAGTTTCACCCTTGTGCTGTTGACATACATCACATTGTGCCACATATTCAGCAATAATTTTTTTCATCCCTCTCCAATAAAAATTTTGCTTCACTCTTTTGTAGGTTCTTAGGAATCCAGAGTGCCCTGCTGAAGGTATAGAGTACATTTCATGCAAGATGATTGCGATGCAAGGGGAGTCAAGTATAAGCACAATGCGACCTTTGTAGCGTAAATCCCTCGAATCCTAGGTGTAGTGGGCTATTGCACTTGGATCCTCCTCCAATTTTTTTATGATCTTGCTGATCTCTGGATCCTTCTTCCATTCTTCCCTAATGTCCTCGAAGAGACCGGTGGTAGGAAGGGAGATGGCTGAAACCTTAGCTTGTTCAGGTAGCCGTGAGAGTGCATCTGCAACAACATTTTCTTTCCCCTTTTTGTAAATAATTTCATAATCAAATCCAAGAAGTTTGGTTACCCATTTTTGCTGCTCAGGGGATGATATCTTTTGCTCCAAAAAGTACTTGAGGCTTTTATGGTCAGTTTTAATTTGAAATCGTCGGCCGATCAGGTAGGGTCTCCACCTCATTACTGCGTGTACAATGGCAAGCATCTCCTTATCATATACTGACATGTTTTGATGGGAGGGAGATAATGCCTTACTAGTGTATGCGAGTGTTCGACCATTTTGCATGAGAACGGCTCCAATTCCGACTCCAGATGCGTCGGCCTCAATGATGAAGGGTCTACTGAAATCTGGTAGCGCAAGCACCGGCGTCGTTGTCATGGATGCTTTAAGTTTATCGAAGGCAGCAGAGGCTTTGTCCGACCATTGGAAAGCATCTTTTTTCAGTAAAGAAGTGAGTGGTGCACTGATCTTCCCATAGTCCTTAACAAATTTTCGGTAGTAGCCCGTTAGTCCAAGGAACCCCCGCAGTAATTTCATGTTTGTAGGTTTCGGCCAGCCTTGCATTGCCTCAATTTTTGTTGGGTCTACCGCCACTCCTTCTTCTGATATTATATGCCCAAGGTACTCTACTTTTTGCTGGAGAAAGCTGCACTTTGGTTGCTTAACAAAAAGAGTATTCTCCCGAAGGATCGTCAAAATAATCCGTAAATGCTGAAAGTGAGTCTCAAGAGAAGGGCTGTAAACGAGAATATCATCGAAAAATACCAACACAAATTTACGAAGAAAGCTCCGAAATATATCATTCATGAGACTTTGAAAGGTTGAAGGAGCATTAGTGAGTCCAAAAGGCATTACCAAGAATTCATAATGGCCATCATGTGTGCGAAATGTAGTTTTTGGAATGTTATCGTCACATACCCGAATTTGGTGGTAACCGGATCGGAGGTCCAACTTCGTGAAGACTCGAGCTCCTTTCAATTCATCAAGAAGTTCATCCTTCTCCATAAAGGACTTAGGGGAAGCATCCTATATCTTGGGGATTAGAATCTATAGAGATAGATCCAAGAGGATGCTTGGCTTGTGACTACGGCGTATGTGCAGACACATAGGTGATTGGCTTTAGGTCAAGTGGGAGATTGCTAGTCATAGGTGCCCAGCAAGCCAATCACGTGAGTGATGGCACGTGTGACTTGATACAGAATCTTTTTGCTTATTATATTTTGGCGTATATCACTTTATAACTATTGCATAAATGCATATATATATTGTGATGTCCTTGGATTTGTGCAATGGGAATCAGATCGTGATGAGATCACGATAATGAGATCGATTCACCTTTAAACACATATCCTAAATAATCCCGGTCATAGGTTACTCGAGAGAGACATCGTGATAACCGGATAGACTGGTGTGCTGTATACCCGTCCATATGATGGATGCAGTTGGTCTCATAGCTGCTCGTGTAGGGACACTAGGGATACAGTACAGGTGCTCATTGGAGAATGAGTTCATTGATTGATCCGCTTACGGAATGCTGGATGGTTGATGATGCCTTATTGTCAAACAGCGATTCCGTAGTCCTAGTGGTGTATCTGGTCCTTAGACTTGAGACACCAAGGATGTCCTGTATGAGTGATCCACTCTTTGATACCAGACTTATAGGTTTGGCTGTCCCCAGATCTAGTACAGCTGGTCATTGGGAGTGGTAGTCGACCTTACGGGGGCTATTGAGTGTCAATAGAGGATCATCCACTCTCGGCGTCATGAGAGGAATATCCTATGTGTTCTTGCTCAAACAAATCCCTGGCCAGGGTCATTCGGGTTGAGAGAGAAAGAGTTCTCCGGGAGAATCCGATAAGAGCGAGATTTGAGTAGAAACCGTATGGGTCTGACAGCACCATGCTCAATATACGGTCTCTGGGATATTAGATGGATGATGGACTATAGGTACATGGTAACTGAGGACAAACAGGTCCAATGGATTGGATTCCCCTGTATCGTCTGGGGACTACGGCGTAGTGGCCTAGTACATCCGTAGTCGATGAGTCGAGTGAATTATTACAGAGATAATAATTCACTCAATTAGAAGGAGTTCTGACAGGTATGACTCACGGCCAACTCGATATTGGGCCTAGAGGGTCACACACATATGGTAGGCATTGCGATGAGTAGAGGTTCGGATATGAGATATCCGACAGAGCCCTTGTCTTATTGGATGCAGATCCAATACCCATTAGGGAAGGACCCATTAGGGTTTGACACGGGATCTCTATAAATAGGAGGGATTCACAGCCTCATAGCCTACTCTCCACCTCAGAGTAGGCGCCCTACTGTGTGGATCACCGCTAGAGAGGAGGACGCTTGACCTCCTTCACCCTCTCCTGAGGATCTGTAAGGAAACATGGATATACAATCTCCCTAGGTAACACAATCTCTATACGCAGTTTTGTGTTTTGCGGATTTTTGCGCACCAATCTTCGCACGACGACGAACATCTTTTCGGGAATCGGGGATTTTTGTTTTCTTGTTCTTCTGCTGCGCATATGATGTCGCCCCCCGAATGATTTCCCAACAGTGGTATCAGAGCCAGGTTGTTCGTGCGAATGATTGGTTTTGAACCGCGTGTGTCGTGTTTAGGAAGAATATTGACGTCAAAATCGTTGACGCAAAAGCGAGAAAGGGCAACAACAGTTGCTGCCCTCGATCTACGTGCGTGAAGCGCAGCCGAAGGCGGGCAGCACAGGGGCTGCGTCTGCAGCAGTCGGCCGGCGGCCTGCTTGCAGCAGGCTTGCTACCGGCGGGGCTGGCAGCCCACGGGCAGAGGCACCGCAGGGCAGCGGCGCCTGCCGCCGCTGCTCCCGCGGGCGAAACCACCCCCCCACAGGGGTGGCCGCCCGGCGGGACAGCACCCCCTGCGGAGGCAGCGGCGTCCGAAGGGGGCGCCCACCCGCAGCGGCAGCGCCGCCAGCGGGCGTGCCGCCTGCAGGCGAGGGTAGTGCCCTCATTCGCCGCACAGGCCGCCGCCGGCAGGGTGGCGGCGGCGGCACGGGGAAAGGGCATTAGGGTTTTCTGGGCAAAAGGCAGTTTTGCCCCTCGGAATTTGAGAAATTCCAGTTTCTGTCTTTTTCTAAATTACAAAAATACCCCTATAAATTCAGAAATTCCCTATATGTCCCGGATTTCAGAAAATATTAATTAATTAAAAGGTTTAGTTGATTATTATTTTTTTTATTATCTAGTAGTCCTACATGATGATGATTATTTATACATGTGATGTATGATGTGTGGACGGATGATCATGGACCGTGTGATGTGTGTACTTGTGATTATTATTATCGAGGTCTGCGAACCTCCATTATATTTCTCGTTTATTGTCGGGCCTACGTGCCTATGATGCGGGAGCGTGGATGCGATAGCGGGACCCACGAGACGGACGATCGTGATGCATGGAGATGCATCAAGATGTCGACGGAACCGACGAGGACGAGATGGACGATCACAGGGCATGGAGATGCACCGTTGCACACATAGATCTTGATGTGAGTGATTAGGCCTACTGGCTCGGGCTTAATCATATTAGGTTGTGGTCCATGATCATCTGGTGTGATTGCTTATACACATACTAAATATGTATATATATTTGCATGCGATGTAGATATATATTAAATATGTATATGTGTGACATGTCATATTAGGAGACCAAATCATATAAACATCTCTCGATAATATTAAGTCGGTAAACGTGAGGCAATTAGATTGGCCCACGTGGCCTTCCATCGTTATGAGTAGGAACCGATTCCCGGTGTAGGTTGAGTTGGTCGAGTCCCTCGAGACTCACCTATATCGCGATTCGCTATCTTGCTTACGACATAGAGATGTCACCGGTGACCTGAGGGTATGGTATACTTGGTCGAGTCCCTCGAGGGTATATCATCAAATCAGACTCATCTTGTAACGAAGGTGTTGACTTAACCGAGCATCATGGTTGGTCGAGTCCCTCGAGGCCATGGTGATTCGGAGGCCGAACAGGACGGGAATCACAAGGAGTTGTGATTGGTAAGAGTTGCTTACCTTTTAGGCTTAGTGTGATTGGTCGAGTCCCTCGAGGTTACACTAAGACGCTGATTGGATCCTGATCCCCACTAGAAGTCTGCCGGAGACTTCCGTTTCACGTGCTGAGGGTGTTGCGTGACTCGTTAGTAAAATAGTGGGAGCATATTAAGATAGAAGTTCATATCTTGATAGTTTATTTCTTACAAAATCTGCATGTTATTCATTTTTGCTACATCTTTATTTTCAGAAAATGTCGCTTTCAAATCCCTTACGTGGCATACTTGATGTCAACCGCCTCACTGGTCCAAATTATATGGATTGGCTCCGTAACTTGAGAATTGTTCTCACAGCGGAGAAAATTGTGTACGTCCTTGATACAGTGATGCCTACGCCCGAAGAAGGGGCAAGCGAGGATGAGATCGCTCGCTACGTGAAGTACATTGATGACTCCACTTTTGCTCAGTGCTATATGTTGGGCTCTATGACTCCAGAGTTACAGAGACAACATGAAAAGATGGATGCCAGATCCATTCTCCTACATGTCCGCAAATTGTTTGAGGAACAGGGAAGGACTCAACGATATGAGATATCCAAGAGCCTTTTCCGCGCTAGGATGACTGAGGGGACACCGGTTCAGAACCATGTCCTAAAGATGATTGAGTGGATAGAGAAACTCACAGGTCTAGGAATGGTCCTAGAGGATAACTTGTGTGTGGACATTGTGCTTCAGTCCCTACCAGATTCCTTTTCACAGTTCATAATGAATTTTAATATGAACAAGCTTAAGGTGACTCTCCCAGAGCTCCTCAATATGTTGAGGGAGGCAGAGAGTACTATTAAGAAAGAGAAGCCAGTTCTCTACACTAGTGAGACCAGAAAGAAAAGGAAAGCAGAAAGGTCCCTTAAGAAAGACCCAACAAAGGACAAAGGCCAGTGCTTCCACTGTGGTAAAGATGGGCACTGGAAGAGAAACTGCAAAGAGTACCTTACATTTACTGATGATTTCTCAAGGTATGGATATGTGTACTTAATGAAGTACAAGTCCGAGGCCTTTGAGAAATTCAGAGAGTATAAAAATGAGGTGGAGAACCAGACTGGAAAGAGTATCAAAACTCTTCGATCAGATCGAGGAGGTGAGTACTTAAGTACAGAGTTTACTCAGTTCCTCAAGGACCATGGGATATTATCCCAATGGACACCTCCTTACACACCTCAGCTCAATGGTGTCTCTGAAAGGAGAAATCATACGTTATTAGATATGGTACGGTCCATGATGAGTTTCGCTGACCTACCCATCTCATTCTGGGGATATGCCATAGAAACTGCAGCTTACCTTCTGAACAGAATTCCAACTAAGTCGGTAGTGTCTACACCATATGAGATATGGAAAGGGAAGAAGCCTGATCTTAAGGTTGTTAAGATTTGGGGCTGTCCTGCCCATGTTAAAAGACATAACCCCGATAAGTTAGAATCAAGGACAGAGCGATGCAAATTTGTGGGACACCCCAAGGAAACTTGTGGGTATTATTTCTATCATCTCGAGGATCAAAATGTCTTTATAGCTAAGAGAGTAGTGTTCCTTGAGAAGGAACACATTCTTGGCGGAGACAGTGGGAGAATGATAGAATTGAGCGAGGTTGGAGAACCAAGCTCAAGCACCACTCTACAGCCCAAGTCTGTTCAGGTACCTAATACACAATTTTTAACTTTACGTAGGTTTGATAGAGTATCTCATCCTCCTGAGAGATATGTGGGACATATTAGAGGAGAGGATGTTGAGGATATTGATCCTCAGACCTACGAGGAGACTATTATGAGTATAGACTCCGGGAAGTGGCAAGAAGCCATGAATTCTGAGATGGATTCTATGTACTCCAATAAGGTTTGGAACCTAGTTGATGCGCCCGAAGGTATTGTACCCATCGGTTGCAAGTGGATCTTTAAGAAAAAGATCGGAGTAGATGGAAAGGTAGAGACCTATAAAGCAAGGCTAGTGGCTAAGGGGTATCGTCAAAGGCAAGGTGTTGACTACTACGAAACCTTCTCACCTGTAGCAATGCTAAAATCTATCAGAATTCTATTGGCTATTGCAACACACTATGATTATGAGATCTGGCAGATGGATGTGAAAACCACATTCCTCAACGGGAACCTCGAGGAGGAGGTGTATATGATGCAACCTAAGGGATTCGTGTCCAAGAACTGCCCAGATAAGGTGTGTAGGTTGCTTAGATCCATTTATGGACTAAAGCAAGCTTCCCGAAGTTGGAACATAAGATTTGATGAGGCAATCAGACCTTATGACTTCGTTAAAAACGAAGATGAGCCTTGTGTGTACAGGAAGGTAAGTGGGAGTGCTATCACCTTTTTGGTGTTATATGTGGATGACATCCTCATCATTGGGAATGACGTAGGAATGCTATCCACAGTAAAGACTTGGTTATCTAGACACTTCTCCATAAAGGACTTAGGGGAAGCATCTTATATCTTGGGGATTAGAATCTATAGAGATAGATCCAAGAGGATGCTTGGCTTGTGACTACGGCGTATGTGCAGACACATAGGTGATTGGCTTTAGATCAAGTGGGAGATTGCTAGTCATAGGTGCCCAGCAAGCCAATCACGTGAGTGATGGCATGTGTGACTTGATACAGAATCTTTTTGCTTATTATATTTTGGCGTATATCACTTTATAATTATTGCATAAATGCATATATATATTGTGATGTCCTTGGATTTGTGCAATGGGAATCAGATCGTGATGAGATCACGATAATGAGATCGATTCACCTTTAAACACATATCCTAAATAATCCCGGTCATAGGTTACTCGAGAGGGACATCGTGATAACCAGATAGACTGGTGTGCTGTATACCCGTCCATATGATGGATGCAGCTGGTCTCATAGCTGCTCGTGTAGGGACACTAGGGATACAGTACAGGTGCTCATTGGAGAATGAGTTCACTGATTGATCCGCTTACGGAATGCTGGATGGTTGATGATGCCTTATTGTTAGACAGCGATTCCGTAGTCCTAGTGGTGTATCTGGTCCTTAGACTTGAGACACCAAGGATGTCCTGTATGAGTGCTCCACTCTTTGATACCAGACTTATAGGTTTGGCTATCCACAGATCTAGTACAGCTGGTCATTGGGAGTGGTAGTCGACCTTACGAGGGCTATTGAGTGTCAATAGAGGATCATCCACTCTCGGCGTCATGAGAGAAATATCCTATGTGTTCTTGCTCAGACAAATCCCTGGCTAGGGTCATTCGGGTTGAGAGAGAAAGAGTTCTCCGGGAGAATCCGATAAGAGCGAGACTTGAGTAGAAACCGTATGGGTCTGACAGCACCATGCTCGATATACGGTCTCTGGGATATTAGATGGATGAGGGACTATAGGTACATGGTAACTGAGGACAGACAGGTCCAATGGATTGGATTCTCCTGTATCGTCTGGGGACTACGGCGTAGTGGCCTAGTACGTCCGTAGTCGATGAGTCAAGTGAATTATTACAGAGATAATAATTCACTTAGTTAGAAGGAGTTCTGACAGGTATGACTCACGGCCAGCTCGATATTGGGCCTAGAGGGTCACACACATATGGTAGGCATTGCGATGAGTAGAGGTTCGGATATGAGATATCCGACGGAGCCCTTGTCTTATTGGATGCAGATCCAATACCCACTAGGGAAGGACCCATTAGGGTTTGACACGGGATCTCTATAAATAGGAGGGATTCACAGCCTCATAGCCTAGAGTCTTTGCTTGCCTTTCCTATTCTCCTCTCCCTCTCCACCTTAGAGTAGGCCTGGAGTTTTGAGGAGCATCGTCGCAACCCTGCTGTGTGGATCACCGCTAGAGAGGAGGACGCTTGACCTCTTTCACCCTCTCCTAAGGATCTGCAAGGAAACAGGGATATACGATCTCCCTAGGTAACACAATCTCTATACGCAGTTTTGTGTTTTGCGGATTTTTGCGCACCAATCTTCGCACGACGACGAACATCTTTTTGGGAATCGGAGATTTTTGTTTTCTTGTTCTTCCGCTGCGCATATGATGTCGCCCCCCATCGATTTCCCAACACATCCATCACTGGTATTGGGTATTTGTCCTTGACGGTGATGCCATTTAAAGCTCGGTAGTCAATGCACATCCGTCAAGTTCTGTCCTTCTTGCGTACAAGTAGCACCGGTGAGGAATAGGGGCTGCAATTTGGTCGAATCACCCCTGTTTCAAGCATCTCCTTTACGATCTTTTCAATTTCATCTTTCTGGAGGTGAGGATATCGGTATGGTCGAGTGTTCGCTGGTGGCTTGCCCGGAAGGATTGGAATTCGATGGTCATGTTGCCGAGAAGGAGGAAGACCGCGCGATTCAGCAAATATGTCGGCAAATTCAGTAAGCAATTGGGCAAGATTTTGATCTTCAAATTCTATTTTCTTCCCCTCTGGTTGCTGCTGGAGGTGCATCAAAAAGGCACCATTTACCTTGTGTAAAACTTTCTCCATTCGTTGGGTCGAAATAGTGGTAACGTTGCTTCCGTGCTTCCCGCGTAGGATGATCTGTTTGCCCTTACAGTAGAATTTCATAACTAATTTAAAAAAGTTCCAAGAGACATCACCTAGTGTAGTCAGCCATTCTATACCAAGCACTGCCTCATAGTCATCGATTGGTAGGAGGAAGAAATCGGTGATAATTTCTTGGTCTTGCAGTAATAGTTTCACCTGCGGGCATCTTTGGTCGCACTTTAGGATTCTACCGTCGGTAACTTTTACATCGAACTTGCTGCAACCTTCAATATGCAGTGCCATCCGAGCAGCAACCTTACTATTCAGGAAGTTATTAGTGCTACCCGTGTCGATGAGAACAGTGATCGGCTGTTGTTTGAGAAGGCCTCCAACTTTCATCGTTTGCGGATTTGAATAGCCGGCTAGTGCGTGTATCGTAATGTCGGTCGGCTGTGGCTCTTCTTCCATATCTTCTTCTTCATGTTCAAGTCTCTCTTCTAGATGTTCAATGACCTCTTCTTCTACTGGTTCAATCATAAGAAGTCTACCTTTTTTACAGCGATGCTCGCGGCTCCACGGCTCGTCGCAATGCCAACATAACCCCTTCGCAGATCGCTCCCGAAGTTCTTCTCTTGTTAACCTTTTCGGTGCAGGGACTTGGTTGATAGTAGGGGAGGCTGAGGGCTTTAGTATTGTAGGTCGTGGAGTGATCCTTGTCCTCCGGGCTTCATGGTTCAATCGCTCCTCTTGAAGTCGTGCGAAAGAGATGGCTGTCATAAGCGTGTATGGTTGTCGCGCCTTAACTTCTCCCCGGATCTCCGGCTTTAAGCCCTCGATAAAAGTCCCCAATAACTGTTTTTCAGACCAATCACGAGTTTGATTAGATAACCTTTCAAACCTGGTTTGGTACTCCTGAATGGTGGAGGTTTGTCGGATCTTTGCTAGTTGTCCGTCAATGTTCTCGTAATAAGTTGGTCCGAAGCGGATCAGTAGTCCTTCTTTGAATTGTCGCCATGAAATGGCTCCATAAGTGTGTTCAAACCAGTCAAACCATTGTATGGCATCCCCTTCAAGATGTATAGCTGTAATTTCCACCATGGATGCATCCGCAGTTTTATGGTACCGAAAATATCGCTCCGCGCGCGAGATCCAACCAATTGGGTCTCCTTCTTCCCATATAGGGAAGTCCACTCTCATGCGCGAATAGTTGGGGTCGGTCATAGAGCCTCCCCTCTCTTGGAAGTCATCTCTTTGGGCATGATGTGATTGGTTAGAGTTCTCTCCTTGATGTAATTTCTTCGGGCTTGGTGGTCGGCCCAAACTGAATTCGGTAAGGAGAGTCTGAATCTTATCCTCCATTCGTGCCTCAAAGGCTTCAAATTTAGCATTGATTGCCTCCTCAGATGCCATAGTATATGACTCCAAATCTGTGATGTTAAGATCTCTCTTTTGTTGACGGGTTAAAGGCATGTATAGGTTTGATAGAAATAAGTGAAAGTTTGCTGCAGAATTGTGTTGTCTTGTAAGAGCAGAATTATCATCGAAGAAACAGCGGTTTCTCGACGAAATCTCCACAAAAAATTTGAGAGATTTGAGGAGAGAGTTGACAGTAATATCTCAGTTTATATGACAGCAAGGATGTCCATCAAGAAAATTTCGGCAGTAACAGCAAGAAAATTGGTGTAAGTTGCGATAGCAGAATTCTCGTCGAAAAATTTCAGCAACTTACGATGAAAATTTGCAGCAATATAGGAACGATTTTTTTTTTTTGGATTTTCGGATAGGGATAAATAAATTACAGCAGCAGTAAGGTAGGAAACCAGAACCTGTTGCAATTCACGGGAAGATCAAAGGATGATCTGCGGTGGTGGAGATGATGGCGGAATTCGGCGACGGTCTTTTAAGCAATTGTGGAAATTGCTTTTGATGGTTGTGGAGGGTTGATGGATGGCTGTGGAAGGGTAGCGAGACACCAAGAACGCTGCTCTGATACCAAGTGTCAGAACCCTTGCAGATTCTAAACTTGGGGTTGATCTCTTTAGGGGATCGGCCTCCTTGGAACTCTATAGGGGTTCCTCCCTCCAAGTTGCTGCTCAAAGGTTGCAGAAAAGATTCATCTATTGCTTAAGAAAAGAGAAGGAATTCATGGCTATTTATAGGGCTTCTAAACCCTAACTCCTAATAGGACTCCTACTTAAGACTCTTACTTCTAACCAACTCCTAATATGACTCATACTCAAGACTCCTATTCCCTTACAACTCCTAATTCTTCTTTAAGAAAAATCCTCATAACAGAATGTCCTTCTCAATTAGGACTCTCCTAGCTAGAGTCCTAACAAATAGTTAACTCAACGCAAGAAGCATAAACACTTCGGGTGCTTGGAAAGTGTGAGCAAAGCAAAAGCTAATAACCAGCTCGATGCATAGAGTACAACCCTCGAGGAGGCAGGCGAAGTCAAGTAACCTTTGCCTTCTCAACTCTTAAGAGAATGGGTGAAATTGAGTACCTCAATTCTTTTATTTATCCAATAGAGAAGCTTTACATAGGTTTAAAAACTCTTCGAAGAAACTTAGTGGAAAATAACAGTTGTCAAATCATCACCAAGGGTGATCGATGCTATCGAGAGTAGACTGTCCACTTTATTTCCTAATAGAATGTTAATTAAAATCGAAAGTGATATGAACCTATTTGGTGGTAATAGTTAAGTGGAAGAGGAATCAATAGACAAATTTTACAAAGGAAAGAGCCTAGAAACTTCAAAGTTTGTGAGATGATGTTCATTAAAGCTCTAACAAGTATCCACCTAATTCAAGTGGCATCAGATGTTTGAGAGATTGACGCATAATAAGGAAGATCTTTTCTATCATTTGAAGGATCCATGAGAATCAATAAAAATCAACATAACTTGGCCAACCCCATACTAGAGCTAGAGTCATTGATGGGTTAAAGCAATTTGGCGGATCAAAGTTAAACTATTCAACAACAGTGATAGAGGGCAATTGAGAGCTAAGAGGTACATTGCAACTAGAGCAAAAGATTGAAAATTCAATCAAGTTGAGTAGATGCAGCATCTGCAAAGGCTTCAACGAGGCATCGAATGAATAAGTGGGGGAGAATATCATAAACGAAGCTGTAAATAAGGTATTAATGCTCGTGTATATCCATATCTTTCAATTTTATTCATTATTTGCACAATATATATATGGCTTATAGTAGGTTTGATAACTCCATTTTGGTTGATTTTTGTGGCTATTTCAGACTTGTAAATACAAGTTATGTGCAGCCATCGTAGAAACAAAACTACCCAGAAACAAATTGTCCATATAGTCATTTTGAGAGTTTCTAGCTTCATAGAGTGGTGCAGAGTGTCAACTAGTATACTATCCAGGAGCTACCTCAATGGTATATAGCTAGATGAGCCTTTGAGGTAGTGTTTAGGGCTAGTTCATTGTCTTATTTGTAAACCACATTAGACTCTTTGTTGTAAACCACATTAGACTTTTTGTTGTATGATCATTCAGAGCTTGTCAAGTCTATGATTATAATTTACATTACCTATAAAGTATCTGTTGAAATGACTACTTATAAATTGCTAGTTAAATGCTTTTCCTAACTCGTCTTCTCTTTTATAGATCCTTAAAGAACCATAGAAAGTTTCAGGAAAACTGGCCCTTTGCGGACTAACACGCAAGAGTGCTACATGACTTAGGCAAAACTAGTTATATCAGTGACATTATGGTGACTTCTCCTCTACGCATGATCGACCCTGTTGCCTCCACCACTACTAGCCTCACCAGCGTCCCTTCATCAGTACGACTATTAATTTCTTAGTGTCGCACCATCGTCAATGATGGAAACATGCTTTGTAATCCAATCAATAGGAAATAATAACATAAATTTGCAAGATAAACTAAACTCTCATTCTTCTTTCTTCTTATATTTCATAGAATCATTATAAATGATAAAATAAAGACTAAGAGAGATTGAGAATAGATCTTGTATAGTGTATAGTCCCTATGAAGACTTATCTATTTATAGACAAGAGCAGTAATTAGGAAAGTTTCTCATCAAGTCCTAAGAAATCCTATGAGAAATTTTTTTATTGACTAATAATCATAATCAAAATCTAATCAAATATATAATATATCTTATATAATTAAATAAAATCATATAATCTAACAAGTGAATAATTTTACTCGAACATAAAAAAAAATTCCCTTTGTGCAACCAAAATAATGTTAGTGCATGAAAGGTTTCTTATAAATGTTCTAGTCATTTTCTCCCTTTAAAAACTTGATTGACTTAGGCATTGGAAGGTGACTTCACATGAGTCAAACATGAGTCAAATATTGTCATGAAATCGTTCTTTCTTCCATGATTACTTATTCATCATGGAAAGTCAAAGTGCCTCAAGATCACCCTGTCTCACTATGTTATGCAGTTGTGAGCTGATTTTTATTATTGATTTATATAAAAAATAAATTTTATTTTGGTTTTTATTTGGATATTAAAAACTCATAATACTAGCTGTTTACTGAATGACGTGCCCTATATTCGTTTTAACCTAGGGATACTTTTTTTCTATATTTGAATGAAAATACCCTCAGAATTTTACTAAAATAACTTGATTATTTATGTTATTCAAAATATCTCGAATTTTAATAATTATTTATTATATATATTTAAAAAAATATAAAATAAAACTTGAGTGCAACATGATCTAATATGATTACTATCATATATATATATATATATAT
Organism: Musa acuminata AAA Group; assembly: GCF_036884655.1. Classification (NCBI taxonomy): domain Eukaryota; kingdom Viridiplantae; phylum Streptophyta; class Magnoliopsida; order Zingiberales; family Musaceae; genus Musa; species Musa acuminata. The sequence goes on from NC_088328.1 coordinate 19,751,716, forward strand.
ATATATATATATATATATATATATATATATATATATATATATATATATATATATATATATATATATATATATATATATATATATATATATATATATATATATATGATAATTAATTATAAAACTTAAGATTTTTTAATGATATAAGTGTTCAAATCATTCTAGTAAGGGTATTTTCATCTAAATAAAAAATACCTCTAGGTAAAAATGAATAGGTGCTTACTATTTAGAGCCTCTTTCTTATAATTCATGATCTCTTAAAAAAATTATAAAATAATATTTTACTATTCATAGCATCTCAAATTTTGCTTTTATCAGATCCTTTTGTTTTTATTCCCACAACCCTTGCTTTCTTGCGCAATTGTCATCATCACTTGCATGCTCTATTGAGAAATTTATAAAAATTTAGAACACGATATTTTCTAGTTTAATGCAATTGATGTAGAAGACGATGTCTTTTGAACTATTATAAAAGATACATAATAATAAAAATATTAAATCATTATAATAAATATAAAAATTATTTCTTACCTATTCTTTGATATTCAGTTCATCTCATTGCATTATCTATGTTTTTTCTATCATTTTATGTTACCTTTGATGATTTTGGAAAGGAGGGAAAGAAGAAAAAGAAGGAAAAAATAAAAAAAAAAAGATTATAGATAAGGAGTGAAAAGATTTTATTAGAATTAAATTATAAATTAATGATATATATATATATATATCTATTTACATAAAGAAAACTTAGTAATATTCAAAGTTGAGATTGTAAATAATATAAAATATAATTAGTAATTTCCAAATGAATATGAGGGATAAAAAGTCAATAGTAGGGTTTTTTTTCACTAAAATGTCATTTTTATTTGTGGTCTAAAACATTGACTTAAATCATGGAATACTTTCTGATTCCCAATTATTTTGTACTCTCAATCTGATTTCTTTATTGAAAAGAATATGGGTCCCTAATATACACGATACCTTTCATAATACCATAAATACCATTTTAATACAATTTTAGCTCATGTATATAATAAAATATTTTTCATTTTATTTTATGGATACGAAAGGTTCTTAATTCTCAACGGAAACAAAATGAAAATTAGCTCCGTTCCTTTTTCTTATTCTTTAAATTATCAGGAATTAGAAAAACACTTACACGATCCTCATTTTAAAATTTGTCAGCTTAAATCGTAGATTTTTAGGGTACTTAAACCATTATTATTATTATAAACTCAGTCCACCGTGATTTCAAAATTTCGAAAGTTGGTGAGATCTATAGAATTCGAACATCCCTCCCAAAAACCTACACCAAAGCAGCCCATGTGCTGCACCGATCCTGTGATCTGATGCAACTTGGCCAACGCAAGCGGCCGAAGAATATTCCGACTGCCTTCCTTTACGTACCCGTTTCCCGCGACCTCGTCATTGATTGGAAGACTAAGATGAGGCCATCGTGGGACCCGCGGTTGAAGCCATAGTGGCCTCCCAATGACGAGCAAGTATATTGGCCATGTAAGGGCTGGACGTGGGCTCGAATCCCGAGATCCATGGCGCATGAATGCGACGCATGAGTTGGTGAACGGGAGGGTGAGATCACGTGAGGGAAAACGCGTGGGGTTTTGGCTGTGATCGAGCTGGCGACGTCGTGGGTGCGTGGGTAGACGTGTCGGGGAGTAGCGGAATAAAGATAAATTTGACCCAGCGCTGCGTGTGGGTCCCTTCGATATGACCCACTCACATCACACAGCAGACAGCCACAACAAAAAGCCCCAATACAGCGTATAACAGAGCTGGAGAGGGAGAGAGGAGTGGGTTCGGTGTATTGCTCCGGGAGGAGTGGTACCCATGTGTTTGTGTGCGTTGCGATGGCTCTGTACCAGGGAATTACGCGTATAATTACATGATCCCACATTTGTCACTTTCCCTTATTAGAAAGGTCCACTTTGGGTCCCACCCTCCGCCCGCCAATCCCGCCGGATCCCCCGTCTTCCTCCTCATCTGCAGCGTCCCTCCCGTGCTCTCCTACATGGACGGCTTCGATCACATGGTCGCAAAGATCCAAATACCGCCATACATATATACATACACCTCTCTCCTCTACTTCACTTTCCGTATACGATGATGTGGTTACACGGAAGACAGAGAACCAAAGAAAGAAACAAACGTTGGGACATCTACATCTTACATCTACCGTGAGCGCATGTAGCGAACGTGAGGCCTTCGTAGTTGGAGGGACGGCCAAGCGAAAATGAGCTTGCAACCACATGATGCTGAGTGAGGGGAGGTGGGTGTCCAATAAACTACACATCCCCTCTCCCCCCCCCCCCCCCCGCCCCCGCTTCCTCTCTCTCTCTCTCTCTCTCTCTCTCTCTCTCTGGTTAGCCAAAGTACATCATGCTTGCTTGTTAAATTGCACAAAATCTTAGTTTAGGGTGGGGAAGCATGTGTGATGTCGCCTCTGAATAACAATGATGCTCGCCAGGATCATGAAGTTTTATACTCTTTCCTGCACGCACTGGATGCCAAAAGCATGATGCTTAAGGTTCTGCTGCACAGGTAGCACTTCGTGCAGTGTATAGCGACACCTTTGTTCCTCTCTGCTTCCCGGGATGGATATTAAAGCTGCAGTCTTTTCACCGTGAGAAGGAAATGGTTGCTGCTGCTGTGAATATGTTCTTGGCTTGTAAGAAGCAAAAGGAGGAGGTACGTATATGTATGCACACGGAGAAAGAAATCCTGCACAATGCAAGTACATGCTGAGCTTGTTTGGCGGAAGAGTTGACACTGTGATTGCTAGTTGTTAATTCGAAGCCTCAGTCGGTGTCACTGTTTCGTCGCTGCAACCAGGTGTTGCCAATCATATGGACTACGGCTTTCTTATTGTTGTGTTGAAAGGCACGGAGTAGAATGGAAGGAATCGATGCGAGGAGTACAGTTTAAGTCAATTAAAAGAGGGCGGAGGAAGATGAGAGGAGAGGTCATCATTCTGGGAAGAGCAAACCACCATCGGTTGTGCGGTCACTTTACCCTACGGTCCTCTTTCCCTTTTCCTTTCCACTTCACCCTTCTATTCATTCTATATTGTATTGAGGGTGTGTTATTTGTTTGCTCAAAGTCGTCCAGTTTTAGGACCGAATCAATGGTTAATACTTATGAATGAGAAGAGCTGTCGATTTGGCACAGTGGAAAATATTCAAGGGAACAACCACATAACTTGAAGAATAAAAATGTGCCACTGCAATATTAATGCTCTGTCCTCTCACATGGGAGGAGCGAGGAACATGATCCTTTCACATGGATGATCACACCCCCCCGGTTATTATTATTATTATTTATTTAGATTTTTTTTTTGGTTAAGGATCACGTACGTACCCAAAATAAGTCAAGTTAACCTTCTCATCTGAGTTCAAGAGAAATTTAATCTGCATGGTTTGCATCAAATTTGACGTATGTACTCACTAAACGATGGTTAGTGAGTACATTGTTCAATCAACAATACTCATTAAGCATTGTTGATTTGTTCTTCCCGTGTGACACGTAGAGAAAAGAGTCTGCAACTAAGGACTTGTTTGTACGGTCATCCGAAGGGAAGAAGCATATTTACTGCTAAGATGAGAAGGCGTTTTTATATATGTCCGATGTACAAATCTACGACATAAACATTATGTGGTTAAAGATGTTCAACGTTGGCTAGCTTCCCATTTAACCACGTACAACCGACACTGTGCCGTAGGGGAAAAATAAATGCTTTATTACTGTTCCTGCTTGTACTGTTGCGGCAGTGGTATGTCCAAGAGATTTTTGCGAGCAGTATCTTTTCACATCCATCCTGCGTAGTTAATTCCATTACTGTCAGCTAATGATTTCTTGGAATTATACCTTTTTAGCACTTCGTACTTGGAGAAGAAACCCCATATGTTTACTTGGGAATTACCAACATCTGCATTATTCTTAGTTTCATTGTCCTATAGTTTTCTTTATAATGTCTTGCATCTTTCAGCATGCGTACCTTATATTCCATTAAATAACTGGGCATCAAGACGTAACAGCATAAGTCTCACATAACTCAGAATTAATACTTAGATTAAACATCAAGCATACACTTCTGCTCCATGAAGAATCACAGATCTTTTGCAGCAGGAAGCAACGCAAATATGAAGCAACAAAATTAAAGAAGCGGTAGAGTGATTGCTAAGCAAGTCGAGGAAAGTGAAAGGGAGATGGAAGGCTGAGGCAAAACGTCTGGGATTTGACTGTGTCAATGCGACAAATATTTGTAAATGGAGTTGGCGATGTAGCAGTATCAGCATACTAATTTAGCTGGAGAGTTCTGAAAACCTGAGGTGCAGAAACCGGTCATCGGTCCAGCTTAGGCAGCGGTAGCTGTCACGTTTGTGCGTTCCAATTGCACCATGAGAAGAAAAAAATCACACCGACGGAGCTCGCCGACAGTTTTGATTTCAGCTGTAAATGCTTTTTTCTAAAGGGCTCCCGGATTGCAGGCTCGAGTGCATACCCACCCATCTTATTTTACCTTCTTTTTCCTCAATTTTTTTTCCTGTTATTACAGTATACGTAATTTGCAGCTGTTTCTTTGCTTGTTCTCAAGGCAAAGCTCCCAAATCACGAGTCCGGAAGCAGAAGAACAAGAGACAAAAGAAATGAGGGACGGAGAGGGGAATACGAAAACTACTACTACATGAGGGTCAAAACAAGGAGGGGGAGCCGAAGGCTCCGTGGCGTGCGGGCATGGTGGGGCCCGGAGCGTGGGTCCCGCGCACAAGGGGAGAGAGTGAGAGAGAGAGAGGATTCATGGTGAAGCGATTGGTGAAGACAGCTAGCACTGAGAGAGGAAACCTCACCTACCGTGGGTCCGCTGATGCTGCCATGCCAGTAATTAGATTGTATTGCACTAATGTTGTGCGGTGGTGGTGTGTATCCATCACTCCTCCCACGTTCTCTCTATCAGCTCCCTTTTTAGGTGCCCGGCCTTTGCCCCCCCTTTTCTCTTTCTCCTCGTCCCAAGTCTCCCTCCTCAAAATCCCCCTCCCCACTCCCTGCTTTCCTCTCTTCTTACTGTGTGTCTCTGCGTGAGTAGCGGAGCTTGCTGAAATAAGAAGCTACTGGTGTGCTGCTACTGCTTGATCATGGAGTTGGTCCGGTGATTGCTGCTGCAGAATTGAAGCTGTAGAGCAGCTCGTCTGCTCTCCTCTTGCTGCAAAACTTCTTGTTGGTGAGGATTTGTACACAGCTGCAGCACTTGAGCTTCCATTTCTTGTGCTTAGTTCAACCCTGCTCATTTTTCTTTCCCGTTTCGTTGAGTGCTTAGTTGGACACAGACTGCACAGTTGGCTTTAATGCAGAGTACTGGTCCTGTTTCAGTTCATCTCCAACCCTCTGTGCGCACACCAGTTCCTCTATGTTTGTATTAGGAATTTGTACTCTCCGTCCTGGTTCCTCCTGTGAGTTGAACCAATCAAGCGTGTTGCCGTTTGTTGCAGTTAATTGGAGTTAGGAAAGAGAGTCTCAGAATAGAAACAGGGGGTAATCTCTGCAGACAACAATGATCATGGAGGAGATGATGTTTCTCTTTGTTAATTCATCTCCATCCTTCCCCTGTGGCTTCTTCCCTCTTCCAGTCAATTCCTTCACACGGAAACAGTCATCATCGTGTGCACAATCATGTTGACTCAGTCGTGTTTTTTCGGCTGGCTGTCTCGACTTGTATCAAACGTTTGGTCTGATCGTTTCTTCTCGGAAACAGCCCACCTCGTCCGGGAATTCTTCCTCCTCCTCAAAAGACTTGACAGCGAAAATGGCCTGTGGAATTTCCTGAATCGTTCGCCACCATTTTTCCTAGTCGGTCAACTTGTTTCCCAAAGAATCCTTCCGTTTACTTCGTATTCCTCTGTCTTATCACACTTGTCCTTGAATTCTACAGCTGCTCGTAAGTAAACATGGAAACCTACGTGCAAATGCCAAAACATATACATCTTTTATGAGATTTATTATGATTTTTACCGAACCGATAATGATTATTCTCCAATCGCAAGGGGTAACTATTGCCGATTGGTCCAGCTCTTAACTGACGTCGAAGATATCGGGCCATGAAGAGGTAATGACACGTCAAACAAATCACTCGGCGCCACGTCTGTGACGGCCCAGTCTTCATATGTTGACCTTTTCGTTCTTGCCATGGAAGCCTTCCCCATTGGTCTCCTCCTGCCTAACACCCTCTGTGCAGTACACAAGAACATTAACAATGACCAAAAGAACACCTCCTGCGAGTCTGGTGGTTTATTTCGTCTTTCTCTTTCGGATTTTCCGTTGCATTGGATTATTCGTTGTGTTGGCGTGAATCCTTTCTGCCACACGCAGGCTTGCTGATACGCTACGTCGATGTCATGGTGTGTGTGTGCAGGTACGGGAACGGGGCTACCGCGACCACATGGAGGATGTCATGGGAGACCTGTTTGAGCACATTGACGACTTGCTCGACTTCCCCGACGATGTGCTGGGGCTGGTGGAGCCCTGCAACCAGAGCGCGCATCTTTTTCTTCCTGCGGCGACTGTGCCGGCCTCTGCCGACGGGCTTTTAGGCGGCGTCGGAGAAGACTCGCTCGATGGCTCCAGTGGCAGAAGCAACAAGTCTGGTGCTCCTTTCAGCGCTGCGGAGGACAAGCTCGGCCCAGTAAGTTATTCTTTAAGCCCATCATCATGGGTTGATTTGAAGGATTTAGTAGGTAGTAAATGACAAAAACAAAAAGCCAATAATAAGTTTTATAGCACGACTAAAACAATATGTTTGCTGTTAGTTCCGGCAGCACTAATAATTGCAGGCAACTCTTTCAATTCACAAGTCACTTATTAGGAGCCAAAGTTTGGTACTGCATCACTTTTCCAATTTTTGTTTGAACTGAATCTATAACTTCATCAGACTTTTACGCAAGTAAATAAGTAACTCAGTAAAAAAAGAGGAATATACTGAGGAATTGGAATTATCTCTTCCTACGTCATCTCTTCCCTCCTCGGGTATTACTGCTATAATCTTCGAAGAATTAACATTTCTATGCTTATTTTTGGATTGGGCAGTGTGATGAACTTGATGTTCTGCAACTGGAATGGATGTCCAAATTCCTGGACGACTCTGATTCCTTCCCCCTCGACCTTCCAAGCTGCAACGCTGTCACCAACAATGGCAATGACGAAAACAGCGATGCCCAACCCAAAGCCAAAGCTCACTCTTTCTTCCGCACCTCCAGTCCGGTCTCTGTTCTCGAAGATAACACTAGGGGCAGCGGCGGCAGCGACTCCTCCTCGTCCTCTTCCTCCTCGTCATCCTGGACTTCGGCTTCGTACTGCAAGGATGCGAAGGTTCTGCTTCCTCCTATCAGTCCTCCGGAAGCGCCTTCAGTCATGGCCGTCCCCGCCCGCGCGCGCAGCAAGCGCCCGCGACCCGCCGCCTTCTCGCTTCGCCCCCACGTCACCATACCCTACCTCCCGCCGTCCTCCGACGCGGTCACCGAAGTCCACCCACTCTCCGCCGCCGCCAACTCCGACCCTGAGAGCTTCGGCGAGTCATGCCCCCCGCCTCCTCCGCCGAAGAAGAAAAACAGCCAGAAGACTCCGGCCGCCACTGCCGACGGGGACGAGTCGGGCTCGCCTCCGCCAGTGAGGAAGTGCATGCACTGCGAGATACAGAAGACCCCTCAGTGGAGGGCCGGCCCCATGGGGCCCAAGACTCTCTGCAACGCCTGCGGTGTCCGGTACAAGTCCGGGCGGCTTTTCCCGGAGTACCGCCCCGCCGCCAGCCCCACCTTCCTCCCATCAATCCACTCCAATTCCCACAAGAAGGTGGTGGAGATGCGTATCAAGGCGAGCCAGAAGGTCGCCCCCGCCGGCGCCGCCATGTCTTCCTCCTCCGACGGCTGTGATCTCCTCGAGTACATCCGTCGGCGGGAGTGAAACGAAGACGACATACTTAGCTGCTGCAGTTCTTCTTTCCCCTTGATTTAGAAGTGTAGTCATCCCGGTTTCTGATTTCTCTTGCTTTATTATTATTATTATTATTATTTTTAGTATTATTCCTGTATTCCCCTTAAATTTTGTACAGAGGAGGGAAGCGAAAGAGAAGACGCTTTTAGAGGAGGGATAGGCAGAGCACCACAGGTAGGAGGTAGCCGAGAAAACAAAGACAGAGGAGGAAGAGAGACAACTAGCTATTATAGTTAGCAGCGAGGAGAAGGGGAGGGGAGATTAGAAGGGGCTACCGAAGGGGAACACTAGTTTGATCGCTGGAGCTTGGTGTATTAAATTCTTTTTGCAGTTGAAGATTGATTGATGGTGATTACTAGGAAGATTTATAAATATATATAAATATATTTGATTTACATCGACAATTTTCTCTTGTCATTTCACCATGCCGTGTAGAGAGCAATTTAAAGTCAACGAGTGTGTTGACTTTTCAGCCCTGAGCAGCAGTAATTTGTGACACGTATAACTTGACCCATGCAGTTGCTGTTTTACCCCCCCCATTGTTGTTGCACCCATGGGATTAGGCAGCACATGTGAATGGACAGAGAAAGGTGAGGTGACGGCACAACTGTCGGTTGGGTCCCACCCTCAATGACCGAAGGATTTGTATGTAAAAAACTGGGGATCTTCTCTAATGGTAATTTTCTATCGGAGTCCTCCAAAACTTGCATCTCAATCGTAGTTATCCACTGTTAATGAGACCGAACTATGATTTGATGGGTTCACCCACCACTTCATGATGCAATTTGGTGCTTGCAATAATATTTGATGAGTAATAGTTGGCTATGATTTTGACAAGGATCGAAGCGATCATTATTGCATTCATTCATTCAGTGTTCCCCTGCTGCCAATTCAGCGTGGCAGCAACTTCTGCATCGCCATGTCTTTCCTGCTTCCCGTGTATACTTTGTTTGTAACCAACCCTATTTAACTACTTTCATCTTAAGATAATTATGTTTACATGTAATTAGTTTTGTATGTTTCTTCGTATTCTTTCCCATATCTCAATACATACCCTCATTTAAGTACAATAAGTTTAAGTAGCTGATGACCTTTAGTAAATACTTTGTTTGTAACCCTATTTAACTACTTTCATCTTAAGATAATTATGTTTACATGTAATTAGTTTTGTATGCATCTTCCTATTCTTTCCCATATCTCAATACATACCCTCATTTCAGTACAGTAAGCTTAAGTAGCTGATGATTTTTGGTAAATTTCATTGATTATTTAACTTATACGAAAATGAATTAAGTATTTCAAATTTAATTTGATATGTTATCCATCAAGTGTTCAAACTTGTTAAGATTTCTTTGGTTGTTTGAATTAGGGCTCAACCTCATGGTAAATTTTGACAGGAACCATATGTTAGGGATAGAAGATTATGACATTGTTAATCGATGCTTAGACTATTGACATAAACATCGATAAAGACACATACTATCACATTATCTTATACATATTATTTTTCACTCAAAAGATCATTTAAGTGTGAAGGATTGGAGGATCACATATAAGTACAATCCTTTTTCAAATAATAATAACAAGGTATTACTAATCCTTTATTAAACTAAATAGAAGAAGAAAAAATTAAGATGAAAAAGAAAAACTTTATTAAACTTTTAATCAATTAAAAAATATTGAGAAATTGAGAAATCATCTTGGATAGTATTTACCAAATTATTCTCCAAATACTGAAGTCGATTTATATTCTTTTTGTTGAGCAATGCATCAAGAGTGATCCAAATATCTGAAATTGATTTACAATGAATAATGTATTCTAAGAGATCATGAGAAATAGATCTATTTAATACAAACTCAGCCTTTGCATTTGAAGGTCTCCATCTCTTCATGACGTCTCCATCTGTAACATCTGGTGGTGTTGTTGCATTGTCACTAACTGCATCCTATAGATCTTCCCCTATGAGATAAGACTCCAACAAGTTTTCTAATTAGTCTAATTGAGAAGGTCAATCCTAAATCCACCAACTTGACTATAATATTCCATAGTAAAAAAAAAAATCTTCTTCATCAAGGAGATCTTAAAAACATATATTATCACCCTTGTGAGTCTGATACAATGTGAAGAAAGGAAGAATCATACGCAAGTGCAACTCTTTTTCAAATAACAGTAATAAAGTATTACTATCCCAAGATCAAACTAAATAGGAGAAGAAGAAACTAGAATAGAAAAGAAAAATATTATTGAACTTCTCAAAAATAAAAACATTTACGGATCTCGAATAACTCTTAGACTTGACTTAAATACCTAATACTTGAATTAATCTATATGGAGATGCTACCTATTTATAGATAAGAGTACATAATCTTTACAACTCTATCTAATCTTATTTGAAGTCTTATAAGATATATTTTAAACTAAGAATTTTTTATCCTTAAAATTTTATCTAATCTCATTTAAAGTATAAAATATTAATTTATGATCTTCCAAAATATACTCCAAACTTCTTAACACAAAGATGTAAACAACAAAAGAGATTACTCAATTTTGCCATTAAACCTTGTCAATCAAATTGGAAGATCCCCCGTAGCACCAACTATTCATCATCACATTTGGGAGGATCCAAGTATACAAAGTTGGAAGTTGACTTGCAAACTAACGATGGAGTCCTGCTTTCATTTGCCACTAACATCTTTTAATTTTCATGCAAACACACAAACATCTTGTAATTTTTGCATGATGACATCATCAACCCCATTACGATATCTATGACGACCGAGAACAACGTACCATAACTCAACTATTATCAAACAGTGTGTAAATTAATGCTTTAGTATGGTGGCCTCCTTTTTATACATTGAATCCAATCGAAGCAATCCGTGATCCAACCACCATTATTTAGATTATGACATTAGTGCTTCCTCAACGTAAACCTTTGACAAATACAAAATGAACAATTGGAGTATACTAAAGAGTAAAAGGTCAACGCTAATAAACTAACCATCAAATTTTCTTACTTGAGACACAAAATCTGTCTTAATCAAGTCATGCAAATCTTCTTCTCTGAGAAAAAAAAATTCACCTTAATCATCCAGAATCAATCTTACCACAAATCTAAGTGCTTGTGATGAGAAACGAAAGCAATCATTTGATCTACGTTATTACTCATTAGTTGTTGTTGTTGCTCTTACCATGACTGTCAAAATCAAATTATGCTTCTCAACAAATTCAAAAAAATATATGATAACTAGGAAAAGAAAATGTAATTTCCATCAATGGATTGACAATATGTAGTGATCTTGAACCACTCCAAATACTATATCATGCAATCTACAATAATCATTGATATAATTATTTTAATAGTGTTTGATTATGACACTAACTCGGTAAAACTTAGGCTCTATGGGGCTAAGATATTAGTCCAATGTGATGTTAGCTTACTTCTCTCTCTCTATACAGCATTCTACCTCCTGTCTTTTTTATCCTTAGTCCTTTGAGTTAGTTATGTACTTATGTGATCCAATCTATTGTTTTAATGGAGGAAGAGAAAGGAAAGCATTAGGATAGAAGAATCTCTCTCTCTCTCTCTCTCTCTCTCTCGCTCTCTCTCTCTCTCTTCTTTTTCCATCTGACTATTTCTCTTCCTAGTTTCTATCTCACTCTATTCTCTTCAATCTATTTTTTTGTCTCAGGTTTAATGTTCAATATGAATCAAGTCTCAAATTGTATAGCAGATAAGGTTCCTTGGCATCCAAGTGGACAAGAAGATGGAAAGAGCAGTTCAAATGCAAGAGGAGATGCTGCGGGAAGTAATCATTCAGAAAAGAGGTCAACTAAAGGGAGAAAAAATTGCATTTGTATTATGATTTGACTGACATTGGGAAAGGAGGTCGCACGGTTGACTGCTCTACTGGAAACAGACCAGGAGCAGGATTAACATAAATCTTAGACATACATATTGGTTACTACATGTGACTTCATTGAGTTCAATGGAAGTCCATTGTAACTTTAGTCAATAAGGTGGTTCCTGTGACATCCACTACTGGCAACGAAACTGGTTATTCTAACTCAATCTTTTAATCTCTGCTGTTGTTGACTAGAATGCGGATGTCTAAGGGTAAGACAAAGTGGAAAGAGATTTTTCCTCCTTGTGCTCTGTTTGGAGCTCATACTGAACCATAGAGGTTGCTAAGATAAGGAGCTGTCTCAGAGCACAAAATGGTGAATGTTATGTATCATGGAAGGTGCCAGGGGATCATAGAGCAACAAGAACTAAAGAATGCAGTTTTCAATTATCTCTGTTAACAGATGAAAAGGTTTCTGCTTAGCATCCATTATAACATAGGGATAGGCTGCTTGGAAGATTCCTAGACAGTGACAGTAACGAAAACTAGCCACTTTCATTTGAGGTCTTCCAACAAGAACTGGAAGGAAAACGTAATAGCCCCATGCAGTAACCGGAGCTGAAGACCACAAGGCTGCTTGCCATCGTTTTACGATGGCTGATAAGCTTTTATTTTTGCGGTTTATACAATTAGATCCCCTCGTAAACAAACCAAAAAATTGTAATAACAAGTAGATCGAATAGCTTTAGAATGCCTAAACAAATTTATGGTTCAGAACTTTGTGCAGTTCCTGGGCAAACCAGTGCTATGATCGACCGCCACGTTCTCCAACTCGTTGCAGCTGATCACATCCTGCCTAAGCTTTGCACCCGCAGCTTTCAAACCTTTCAAAGAGACCGCCTGGTTGAACAGGTTGAGCGCCGGGAGCCTGGAAGCCGGAGGCATCTTCCCCGAAGGCAGGAGCTTGGTGAAGTCATCCCTCATCAATGGCACCTCGAAGTCTTCTTTTTTATGCTTCACCACATTGTCTTTGGCGCTGATATGCGCACCGGGCTCCATGTGGTTGGTGGAGAAGCTTGCTTGGTTGGGGAAGTTGGGGTATAGACTGACGTACCCTCTCAGGTACATCATGTCGATGAGGAACTTCTTCCATGAGGCCTGCCACCCGTTGGTTCTCGACTTTGGGATTTGCACCGGGTTCTGCTTGGCGTCCTCGGTGAATCTGGCGTTCATGTAGGCGTAGAACTCTCGCCACTGCCTGGGGAAGAACACGGCACCCCAGCTGCAGGGGAGCTGATGGAGGTACGGTGTGTTGGGATGGATGTTCTTGAAGAACTCGGTGGCGTTCCATTTTGGCCTTTCCTTCACCACCTCGACAAGACGAGGCGTGTACAGAGAGATGGACGAGAGCTCCGGGAGGGAGACTTGGGGGTCATAGTGGTAGGCTAAGAGTGCATATTTGATCCAGAGGTAGTAGTAGGGGGAGACCTCGATGTCGTCTTCTAGGAGGAGGCCGAACTCGTCATCGGACGAGGGGTACCAGCTCTCGCTCACTGCTCGGATCAGCCCGCCCTGGATGATTCGACGCCGGATGAACTTTGGCCCTTGTGCCCATTGGAAGGATCCCACAACCTTGAGGGTCTCCTCATCAACCTTGCTGTCCATGTTGAAGCTGAGACGCACCTCATCACCAAGATAATATGCATTCTGCAGTGATCTGAGGAGTCTCTGTAGAGAGGCGGCACGGTTTTGGGTGACGATGTTCACCGTGATCTGCATCCGATTCCAATCTGCAAGGCACAAGAACTCAATGATACTTAATCCTGCCATGGATGTAAGAGACTTGCTAACTTAGTTGTTTCTCTGGAGATAAAAAGTGATCTTGGAGGGAGTAGGATGACGAAGGTTCTTACTCGGTAGTGCTGTCGGTCGTAGATCAGCCATCCATAGAACCTTTGGCACAGTGGTCCTCTGTAGAAGAACCAGAGCTGTACCGTTTGCGTTGCCTTCGGCCGCCATTTTCAGCGCGTTCTTCACATTTTGATCGACATCATCGACTGCGATCAGCAAACTCGGGTTGTGGATCTTGAGAATCCCCTTCAAGCTCGAGTACACTGCCTGTACTACTGGAACCTCCGAGTTGGACACCCCTGAAATGGCTCCGACTTCCAGATCGAAGATCTTGAACCTCCTCTCCTTGCAGACATTCTTTGGCCACCTGAGAACACTAACGGCTGCTTCGCAGGAGCAGAACCTTCCACCCGACACGACGATGTAGGCTTTCTTCCCTACGGTCGTGCGGAACTTCTCGAGCAGAGGAGCCAAGGTTTTCACTTCACCGAGGGAGTGGGCATAGAAGAGAGCATCAATTTTCTGAGGGTGCATGGCAGCCCATTGGGTGACATAACCGGTGGACAAGGCACGCCACCACTGGTCGTCCCGGACTTGGACAACGTCCTTGAAGATGACGGTGGTCTCGGAAACGTATGCAAGTCGGTGCTCACTGTCTCCCCATGTCTCCTTGTCATTTGGATCCACAGGTAGCACATATGATCCTGCATTCCTGTACTTTTGGAGCTGGTAACTGCGCAAAGGTACATATTATGAGAAAGCACTCATTAGAATTTGGATAGAGAATGCACTGTGTCCATATGTGATAAGCACAAGTCCTCACCTGAGATGCAAGTCTTCACCGGTCATAAAAGTGAACGGTGTCTCCACAAACAATGTCTTGACGAGATCTGCAGATAGAAACCATGAACTCGACAAGAAATCAACCTGCACAATGCTTTCCACGGTGATATCATAAGCAGGATCGGGTAAGTACAGGCCTGCTTCCTTCGACCGGAACTTCCTGTAACTTGGAAACGTGAAGTCCTTTTGCCTAAAGGGCAAGATCCTTCCGATGCTACCCAGAACTGAGTTCTTGTACTTCTCTGTCCCTCCGACATGGGACAGTATCTCCAGCATCTTCTTCCCAGGAATCATGTCATCGTCAACAATGTACACGAAGTCTGCTTCCGTCTGCAGGGCCATCTGAAATCGTCCGTAGTACTTGAAATCATAGCTCGAACCGATGAAGCTGATCCTGGAATTGTTGTAGCTCTCCACAATCCTTTTCAGCGAGAGCTCGTTTGGGCTGCCAAAGGAGAGTACCCAGACATGGTGAAACGGCAGTGTCTGGTTCAGCAACGAATCAAGCTGCGCGCAGAGCGTCTTCCTCTTGAAATGGTTCAGGATCACGGTGATCTTTGGGACGTTAGGGCCATTGGGGCTCCACTTGGACTTCATCCTCATAAGCTCCGCGAGTGTCTCAACCCCCGAGCTCGTCTTCTGGAAGGCCAACACTTCGTCGTACATCTCCCTCTTCAGCTTGATCATCAGTGCATCATCCGATTTCTTCTGCGAGAAATCGATCTTCTCGTACTCACAGACCTCGGCGGGAGAGCTGATGGCGGGGATTTCCTGGAAGCTCGTCAGCGGATTCGGCTGTATGATGAGGTGCTTCCAGTGCTGGGCGATCCGAGTGGCCCAAGAGAAGTCGGCTTTGCTGCGCAGGTCGACGGAGGGGCTCATATAGTAGAGGAGGAAGGTGGCGTACATGGCGAAGGCAAACTGAAGGAAGGTGAGCGTAGCAACAAGGCGAGAAGATGCAATCTTAGGAGCCCTCATTTTGGTGGAAGATTTGCCAACGACATAGTCGCTGAGCATCCCTTCCAAGAAGTCGCCACTTCTCACGGTTGGAGCACGGACGAAGCCCATCATACAAACTCGAGAGCAGTGGGAGAGAGATCTGCCAGGAAGGCTCCGTTTAGTCAACCATGGGTTGGCAATATCGAAATGCGTAGAATTAGTAACTATTAATTAGCGTATATGAATTCTTGGTCAAAAGATGGGTACACCTATACATACGTATGCATACATTTATACTTCACGATAACGGAATTATTATGTGCATAATGAGCGAGCATGCTACACTCGTAAATCCATGCTCGGTCTTTTCCTTTATAAGAGCATGTTTAAGGTTATTACGGTCAAACCAACCATTTTAATATTCCCTCGATATTTCCAATAAATACTATAAAATTTCGGAAAATATTAAGCACCTTTTAGGCAATAAACCATGCGAAAAATGAAACGTTACATAGAGAAACATTCCAAGTCACGAAGAAAGAAATCAAAACGTCAATAGTGCTTTTGACGCAGAATCCACATAAGGAGAGAAATCAATGACGAATTAGTACAAAATCTGCTAGTTAATTTCCATCTGAAGAAATGAACAATGATGACTAAAAAAAGAAGATATTTGATTTTTTTAATAAAAAAAAATATTTAATAAAAGATTTTAGGAGAGAAATCAATAAACCAGGAAAACGCCTGAAAGAGAAACTTTACAGAGATACAGGATTAGCAATGAGCTCAAGAAGTTGTGGGGAAGAGTCAGACGCTTCTTTGGATAGATTAGGAGCATGCAAGTCAACCATTGGTGTTTATTTGGATCTCTCGCTTCTCAAGATTCTTGTATCAAACAACTAGAATCCAGAATCATACATGACGAAAAGGAAACTGGAAGGGGGAAGAAGAGTAAATAAACATACAATGGAGAACGCTACCGCAAAAGAACCTCACTGAGACTACGGTGGATGCCTCCAGAATGGGGACGAACTTGACTTGAGAAAGCTTGTCCAAAAACCCAGAGACTAAACCTGAGGAGCACAAGATACTGTGAGCCAGAGGGAAAGGTTATATATAGGCCTGAGATGATATGTGGTCACGCACATGGACGCGGTGGTGGTTTCTTCTTCTTCCTTTTTCCCTTGAGAGAATAATATAAGGAACTATAAGTTCCAAGGATACTGACACCAGAGGTGGTTCACATGACTTGAACAGAGAGGCCTGAGGCGTTACCGTCACTTCTCATACATTTGCCCACCCCCGACACCATTAAAAAGCCGGTTTTGGAGCCGCGGAGTAGGGGATGCCCAACCATTGACAAATTGCCACCCCTCTCCCTCTGTTTACTCTTACAGCTCTCATGCATTGAATGATGCCCTCTCTCTCTCTCTCTCTCTCTCTCTCATATGTTTTTGTCTTTAATCAAAGTCTTCTCTTCTGCTTCTCATACTTTATAGTCTTTCTTTGTCCATGCACTATCGACGGGCACCTTAATTTCGCATTGGAATTAGAGAGATGCATGCTGTTCAAGATATCACTAGTTCCTTTGACCAATATGAGATTGCAAGCACCAATTGTCGAGAAATTTTCTTTCATGGGGTGCATAACGATAGCTAGAATGTAATCGGAAATGCATCGAAAACAAGTCCTTCACATCACTCAAGAATAAAATAAACAGATTTTTACAGAAAAAGCCGGAATAAATGGCTTCAGGTGGTGCCAAAAACCAGCAGGAGAAGACTCTTCAGTCTCACTAAATCCTCAAATCCCGAGCTGTCCTGAATAAATTTTATTTCCTCGCAGCGCGAATCCACACGAATCAAAGAACACATAGTTTACGAACTCCTAGGAGAATCGGCAATGTCAAATTCTCAAAACATGGAAAAAGAGTAGAAGCTTCAGTCGCGTCGTACCTTAAAAAAGTGAGGATGGAAGGCGGAGAAGGAAGCGAAGACCACAAGGCCACCGCCGTTGATGGATCTGAGCGCCCTTAGTTTCTGCTGCAAAGATTTATGACTCAATGTAGGTGGAGGCTAACGATCACATATACAAAGAAAATTGATGGGATCATTGACTTCCGGAATGTAATCTGCAGACACAAGTGCAATAAAGAAAGGGTCTGCACATCTCCTCTCCCTATTGCCTTCTGCCAAACACCGCAAGTGGAGGGAGAGCGGAAGAGAGAGAGAGAGAGAGATTTGGTGTGCAGATTCTGGCAGTCTTAACAAGACTTGCAAATGAGGTTTTAGATCGTATCGTAGTTCTTCTTGAACGCAGTCAAATGATAATGTAGGTGTGTTCCCACCGAGCGGCAGACATGCACGCACACCGAGTTACGTGTTGTGTTAGTCAATGCCTGTAAAGTAATAGGAATACCTATTTGAATTTTTTTTTGTAGATGAATTGATTTCCGTTGAAGTTGAGATCTGAATACATATCACAAAGTCGAAATATAAAGAGTGAGATATTGGAGGTGGAGCATTAATGATGGTTAGTTCGAAGCTCTAAAATGTTCCCATGTCATAGGAGACCTCTAAAATTTCCCATATTAAAAAGTTTGCTCCTTTGTTGCAGTCTAAACTTCAACCCTTTGGCAGCTCGTAAACCAATTAATTGAAGCACCATAAACGCGACTCCATGGCATCGGCAGAATGGAATCGTCTTAGATTAGGTGGTGTGGTGGAGACGAGTCTCTCAAATTCCACTATTATATACCTACTAATAACACTACCCCTAAACGCATTTATCTCGTTTCTAATCAGCACGACAGTTGTTACACATGGTATATCCCCATCAAGTGCTCGATTATAGAGAAAAGACAAGGCAAAGAGTCATCGGCAACAGCTGATAGGTTCCTATTTCTTTTTGTCATGCAAATGTGACAAAAGGAGTCATCAATTAAGTTCCAATCCTTAATTCTTTAAGTGCAGGCAAATACTGTTATGTCTACATCGATGCTACGTCATTTGTGTATACGCAGGCTTTGATGTTGACGTGACATGCATGTGGATTGCCACGTTAGCGCTTGGTGTATAAATGTATCATTGCCAAAGAGGCACGCTGTAAGATTCGACTTCCTTCCCACGTACGTATGCATAAATGTAAAGCTCTTGAAGCGCGAGCATATCTCTCATGGAACGCGGAAACCAGCTATTTTGGCGTTCTTATAAATGTGGTATCCCTGTTCTGAGAAGGTAGGTATTATTAATCTACGTGCCAGAACACTCACATAATCCTGCACTATTTGCTATCTATAATTATTTCAGTCTGACAACTTGAGTGATCATATCGTGGAAAATGAAACCCAGGGCATGCTTTTATCATTGTTCATGAGGAGTACAGGTTGCAAGTCGTCTTCTGATTTCTGGTCGCATAAAATTGGTTTGACTTTTCAAGTACTCAGATCTCTCTCTCTCTCTCTCTTCAGGGGATTAACAAGTCTGAAGTTTGAACATGTAACATACATATGCCAGAATCTGCAACACTGCTCATTCACAAGATCTTTTTTCTCGTAAAATGCATCTGATGCAGGGTGGAGAATAACTGGATGAGATCCAAGTGATATGCCAATGTTCAGAACGATGGAAGGGTCAACTCCTGGCCCAAGGTGGTGCGCAAGGGAGGTGTGAGCATATAGCTCCTGTTCCAAGCAAGTGTCTTGTGCAACTCGTGAAGGCCTTGAACAATGGCCGCCACGTGCATCTCTTCTTCCACATGCGAAGTTAGGCTGCTGGATTTGTCCCAAAGCCGAGCGGGTCCAGCTCTGGTGATGGGTGCAGTCGTCCGCTTTCGCTGATTTCCTTCGAGTCATGGATCAGTGGAATGGTACCTAAAGCATGAAGGACCGTTAGGCACGGCAATTTGGTAGGAGAAGCACCTGCAGTGAGCGTGGGATTCCCACTATGTCCATGCTCATGTCAGACTCGTTTCGTTTTAGAGTAGTCTTCTGCCTCTACAAGTCTTGTCAGAGATAAATTCCATGTTTGCTCGGTCAAATATTAAACTATATTAATGATTTGCACTGTTTTCTTTTTGGGCTTCTTCCGTTATTTTCTTAAAACTTAAATCTCCTTTTCTTTATTACTATCCCCACTTAAGGCTCATTATTTAATAATAATAATAATAACGTTAAGTGGGAATAATGAGATAAGGGGACATTTTCAAAGTTCCTGCCATTTCTCAATGCGTTTATCATTTCAAAGGGGATTTCTCAAGAAAAATTTAAATCAGAAACAATAGTTATCAGCCAAGAAGTGCAAAACTAGTGTTTAACTTAATACACAGATTGTTTGAGAAAATATTTACTCTCATGATTCTATGCACGGTTAGTGAGTAGGAACAAGCCCGCTTTAACATTTCAATGTCATAAATATCAACTCAATATAAATTATTAAAATAATAATTTATCAATTCAATATTATATTTTGTGAGCTAAGTCTATTAAACCGATCGAGATCAATTACTATTTACTTGAAAGTCTTATTTTTCATCTCAAAATTTAGCATTAAGAAATTTATTTGGAAGGGCGATATTCATGTAGGTCAACAATTATATGGACACTAAGCTTTTCGTTCAACCATGTTGCACATTTTACTTGAATTGGGTTGGATTGATCAAAACATCACTGATATTCATCAAATCATAAAATTAAAATAATAATACAAAATTAGAAAACTACACGAGGTGCAAAAGAATAGGTTTTTATTGTATCGATCGAATTATATTGATGTTTTATGTTGTTTTTAATAAACAAGGCCCCAAATACTAATCATACAATACTTTTAAAAACAGAGTTACAAGAACAAAAATGACAAACGTCATGTAACCTATTACATTGGTGCGTACACATCTAATAAAATTACGAAAGTGACATAGTAAATATAATAGAAAAAAATATAAAATTGTCAAAAACTTTCTCAAGGGCTAGTAAGTGCTATATTTTGTAAAGCGTAAGAAGAACGAGTTCAAATATTTAGTGTTAAAAATAAAAAAAGTTTTGATATCATATTAAAAAAATCATAGAGTATTGAAGAGAATAGATAATTTTTTTTAAAATTAAAAACTTTTATTAAATATGAAAACTTGCAATCTCTCCTCTCATGAATTTCTAAGGTTATGTTGAATTCATCTCATCTCTCAAATTATGTGCATAAGGCATTGCATAAATCCTTTATTTATAGAGGAGTAAATTCAAGAATTTAACTTTAATTATGACATGAACTCGTATGACTTTCCAACTAAATTTTTTTTCTAATTATAAATTCTAATTTAATATTTAATAATATAATTTAATACTTGGCGAAGAGGATGTCATCAATGGTCTTGAGTTCGTCACATTTGAATTGAGTCTTACAAGAGGTAGCACACGGAGAAAAGCGACATCGTTTTCTAGTGTTGCTAAGTAGTCATTCGTAGTTCGGCCCGGTTCAACCCAGGCGAGCCGAACCGCCAGCCCCAAGCGCGGGCGGCCAGACCGGCTCAGCGCTAGCACAAGCCGAGCATATGCGTCCCCGTAGCAGTGCGGTCCAATTCTATCGGGCCGGGCCTGATGAGATCCAGCCCAGGCAGGTAGACGCGGGCTATTCTGCAAAATCCGGGGATTTGTAATCTGTTTTTTTTTTTTTTTTTAAAGTCTAATTTTGATGATTTATACACCATTGGATTCCTCACGAACTCTATAATAAAGTATATTTTTCAAGATTTAACAGTATCTTAGTTGATATTGTGATTTTAATTGATAATTTATATTATGAATTTCATCATAAACATAAGAAAACATGGAATTTTTTTATTTATGAATTCGATCATATGTACTAAATTTGGTAGAGGAATGTGACAAATCGGGTTATAATTTTAAATTTTTGATCAAGATTAGAGTACGGGTGCTATGAGATATTATTCTCACCATCTTGTCGTATGAAAAAAAACATCATCGGGAATTTGATAAAAGTTACTTCACCTATCATTTTATGATTAAAGCATGCGCTATCTTTTTTTCATTGTGATGGATTTTGGATCACGTATATTTGAGGTTTTGGCATGTAATGGTTATACTTAATGGTGGTACTAATTTTCCTTCAATTTTTATGTTTTTGTTTGTCTTATGGCATTTATATCTCTTATTTCATAAAACAGTTTTGCAAATTACGTCTGTTAACTACCTATTTGTTTCTCTAAATAAATTAAAGTTCTTGATTGCAAATGGAGGTTATGTGTTCTTCAAACTTATGGTCCATCTTTTGATCTTTCATAGCTCATAGTTCGTGAGAGTTGCTGACCTCAGATGTTTTTACAGATCACGCTTTACGTTACAAATTGTGCTAACGAAAAGCATAAAAATATAATTTTATTATTTTTTAAATTATTAAATTTATATCCACTTCTTGCTCTAACTAATTTCTCTTCTTCTTCTCTTTCTATCCTACTTGTCCGTTGCTTGTCCACTGTACTCGCTTGATCGCCGTCGCTCCTCCACCGCTCTATCACCATCGTACTTGTGTCGCTCGTTGTCGCCACACCTGCACTGCCTGTTGTTGTTGCACCTGCACTACTCGACCGTTGCTCTTGCATCGCTAGATCATCATCGCACCTGCACCACACGCTCATTGCACTTGTTCGACTATTGCACCTACTTGCCCATTGCTCGCCCGCCGCATAATTGGGCACATTCGTTGTGGCACTAGTGGAGGTTGGTGGGTTAATTCTGAAGTGGAGACGCACAAGCAACAAGTTTCTTTGATGACGACGAGATCACTGTTGGCTAGGGCGATAGGAGAGTAGGGTATGACGAGCAAGCTGGGTTCGGTGCGATGGTGGCAAGCGGTGTAAGTGTAACGGTCGAGCAATGTAGAAGCAACAACGATCAAGCGAGTCCGCTACAATGATGGCGAGTAGTGTAGGAGATGCAACAATTGAATAGTGCAAGAGTGGTAACGGTCAAGTGGGTCCAGTGCAACGGGGTCGAGCAATGCAGGAGAGGTAGCGGTTGAGCAATGTAGGTCGAGTGGGTGCGGTGGGTGAACGACGAGAAGTAGGTCGGAAAGAGGAGAAGAAGAGAAATCGATTAAAGAATATAAATTTAATAATTAAAAAATTATTTTTTTATTATTTTTATTCGTGCTTTTTTTGCTTGTGATAAAACGTATATTTTTTCCCGTGGACGAAGTTAATGACGTAAGAAGAACTGAGGTTAAATGTTTTACCTTTGTTAATAAAGTAAGACCCAAATTTTATTTTTTAAAATATAGGGACTGAAATACTGTTTATAGTTAACATATAATCTATAATCACTCTCAACTTTGCATATGTTTTATCCGAAGGTACTTTGAGCTCGAGTTTGACTATGAGTTTATCTTAGTTACAATAGATTTGAATTAAATGGGTTAGAGTACTTGTATCATTATCATATTTAAATATCAATTCAATCTAAAATCTTACAAAGGTATACTCTCGAGTTATCTTTTTTTTTTCCCCCCGCACATACATAAATATCACTAATATCTTCGTTTATTCATGTGAATTCATTCTTCTCTTTATCTTTAAGAATTCAAATTTAATACATATCTTTTATGGTGTTACTAGGTGGTTCATTAATTTGTCTATCCATCTGGTATAGCTTATCTTAATTTAATTAAATCATACCTTAACTTTGATTACCAAGCCTAATCTTAGGTCCATCACTCTCTCTCTCTCTCATTTTAGCTATTTAAATATATTTATCTATATGACTCTTATACCATATCAAAACCTAGCAATGATGAATTTGAGTCAGATTCATATATATCAGATTAAATATCAATTAAATCCAAAAGCATATAACCTGACTCTTTCAGATAATATGAGATTATTATATATATATATTATATATTATCTCAGAGATATAAATATTTCTTAGAAGAATAGTTAAAACAAATTAGATCCCTGCAAATCTAGGCTTGCCTCGTTTGACTCGGTCTTCAATCCTTAACACAAGTCAAGATTAGTTTGAATGGGAAGATTCCTCGTGCTTGCTATCTATTTCGGAACAAATGTTTATGTTGATGGAGTTAAAAGACTCGCATTAGTAGAAATGATGGGTCCAAGTAATGCTTGTTTAAGAAGCAGTCTTCCATATCATAACTACGTAGGCATGCGTGCCCGCTGAATCCAAACCATGTGAACACAGGTGACCACACTTCATATCAGAGCAATATATTTGAGTAAGACCTGTCTTCTGGTAAGGACTTGAAAACTGGCCTTACCTGCCACAATAATATGGTTGGTTGAATGTTACAATAATATGGTGGGTTGAAGGTGCCGATCAGTCTGGTTGACGAAAATCTTATCAGATCATAGTAAAACCCCAAGATATTTTCTTATAATTTTGAATGATAATAGCATTATGATGCTAATATGTAACATTCATAATTTTTTTAATTATTTTAATGCATGATTCCAGCACATTTGAAGAGGGGAGTGACCTTCTCACATTTCTTCGCTCATGCTTTCTAACCTGAGGGGTGAATTTTCTATTCATTTTATTTAGCAATATATATATGTAAAAAAGGAAGGATTAAAGGGATTTTTATTTTTCTTTTTGGCTTGTGAAGAGAGAGTATGACAACCCTTAATATAGATATACGTAGTTCTAACACCATGAAGCCGTTTGCGGCACCCAATATGACAAGCCATTGTGATCTTAATTAGAATCCTAACGATCAAATAAAGAGAACATTCTTAAGATATGGATCATTTTCTCGAGTCCACCACGGCATGCTTTTGTCAACAGCCACCTGTTCAGACCGACGCTCGCTTTAGGTTTGATGTTTTTCTTGTCCTAATTGATCTAAATTTCCAACTTTCGAACCTAACCATGCAACGACTACGCGGAAGTCGCAAGTGGGCGGGAGTTTCCTGCACAACAATCCAAATAAAGCAGAAACTTCGCCCTTCTTATATCAGATATAATAATGTCAGGGCATCAGATCCTATAATGTGAATCATGGATTGCTCGGAGTTTGACTTCTTCGGTCATTAAAAATGCTCGGTGTAATCTTGCCGTCACCGAAGCTGAGGTATGCATATTTAACATCAAGTTCATCGTCTTTGCAGGAGCAGGGATCTGTTTCATCACTCCAGCTAATGAGTAGATCGAGAGAAATGATCCTCTCCATCCTGCTGACACTTGCAGCAGCAGTGCATACAGCATCCCAAAACTGCTCCGGGAAGTGCGGCCAAGTTGTCATCCCATACCCCTTCGGCATCGAGCCCGGTTGCTTTAGAGATGGATTTGCAATCACCTGCAACCAGTCGACCGGCGGCCCTCCGAGAGCGTTCCTCGGCGCAAGCGACATCGAAGTGACCGAGATTTCGCTGCCGCAAGGCCAGGTTCGCGTGCAGGTTCCCGTCGCTTGGCAGTGCTACAACGAGTCCGGAACCGAGAGCATCAACTTGCCGGAAATAAACTACAACATCAATGGAGTCTACAAGATTTCCAACGATCGCAACAAGTTCACCATCATCGGCTGCAACTCCTTGGTGTACCTTCAAAGCGAGAAGGACGGTAGCGGTTCCTATCCCTTCCACTATTACGTCGGTTGCTTATCGTACTGCAGAGACGTCACCAGCGTCATCAACGGGGCTTGCGACGGAATAGGATGTTGCCAGAGCAGCTTCCCTGCGAAACTCAGCGATAGTTCCTTTCTATTCAAAGACTATAGTCATAGCTCTATGTTGGATTTCAGTCCGTGTACTTATGCCTTCATTGTGGATCACGACTACTTCAGCTTCAGCGCTGCCAATCTAATGATGGATAAGAATTCATCCATGCCTTTGTGGCTGGACTGGGCCTTCCGAGCTGTCGCGACATGCGACGAAGCAGCGCGCTCTACAAATTATGCGTGTCGAAGTGAAAATAGTGCGTGCATCAACTCCAGGAATGACGCAGGCTATCTTTGTAATTGTTCACAAGGATACCAAGGCAATCCCTACATCGATAAAGGATGCCAAGGTTGACCCTTCACCCATTCTCTTTCTCAGTGACTGTTTGATAGAGAAGGAAGTAACGCTATTGTCGTGTAGCAGATATCGACGAGTGCACGCTTCCGGAGACGTACCCTTGCTATGGAGTTTGTACTAATCTTCCAGGGAGCTACCGATGTGCATGCCGGTCCGGCGAGCGTGGTAACCCATTAGCTGCGCCATGTATCCCCAACACCCCGTCTGCAGTGAAGGTGATCGCGGGTAATTTCTCTACTTTAATCCATTCCTAGCAAAAAGGCCATTCACTAGCTTGACTAACAATTGGCTTTGCTCGCTCACATATCTAGGCATCACCAGCGCCTTCCTCGCTGCGTTGGCTCTTATTTTGGTGCTCTTAGTGTTGCAAAAGAGAAGGCTCACAATGGAAAAGGAGAAACTTTCCAGAGAAAATTGTGACTGGATATTGTATGACAAAATGATGTCCAGACAAGTCCATAGGATGAGAATATTTTCACTGCAAGATCTCCAACGGGCGACAGACAACTTCCATGAGGATGGAGTCATTGGACGCGGAGGCCATGGCAGAGTCTACAAAGGGATCCTGGAGGACGACAGAGTGGTGGCCATCAAGAGGACTGTGGTGACTGACGAGAGACAAAGTGGAACAGCTTCCCAGTTCAGACAGAAGGAAGAATTTTTGAATGAAATAGGCATCCTTTCGCAGATCAACCACAAGAATGTAGTCAGACTGTTTGGCTGCTGTTTAGAGGAGGAGATTCCCATGCTGGTCTATGAATTCGTCCCCAACGGGACCCTTTCTGACTTCATCCACAAACAAGATTCAGGATCGGCCATCTCCTTGGACATCCGTCTAAAACTTGCAGCAGAATCGGCGGAAGCACTTGCTCATCTGCATTCATCCACGTCTCATACGGTCATTCATGGGGATGTGAAGTCAAGCAACATACTCCTCGACGAGAACAAGATGGCAAAAGTAGCCGACTTCGGCGCATCCACGCTTATGCTAACAGATGAAACCAAGACCGTAAGTTTCGTGCAGGGCACTCCCGGTTACGTAGACCCTGTTTACTGTGAAACAAGGAGGCTGACCAAGAAAACCGATGTCTTTAGCTTTGGAGTCGTTATCTTAGAACTGATGACCAGGAAGAAGGCGATCTGGGATGATGTGCCATTAGCATTGATGAGCAGGCAACATCTTCTGGACATTTTGGATGAGGAAGTTGTGGAAGAAGGAGGAAAGGATTTGCTGGGAAAAGTCGTTGACCTTGCGATTCAATGCGTTTGTCGTCAACAGGAAGAGAGGCCGACGATGAAGCGAGTGGCGGAGAAACTACAGAAGTTTAGAAAGTTGCTGCAGAAGAAGAGAGGGCAGAGCCGCAGTGTTGGCATGGCCAGCTTGCTCACTCGTGCAACAAATTCCTACACCGGCTATCAGAGATTGAGGGAGTCAGTGGTGCTCGAAGTTGGATCTTAGAGTTGAAGGTTGTTTGCCATTTTCCTTGCTCTACTTGTGTCATCCTGCATACGTGAAGCTTCTTTCAATGTGTTGTCCCGTACGTTATCTTTCAGCGACGATGGCGATGTTGCTCGCGGTTCAGTTTTTGTGCAGTCTACTGTCAGAAAATTATGATATACACACACAAAAAAAAAAAGGAGGAAAAGTTTATAACAAGACACAGTTATGATATACATGATACAAGATGATGGTTATGACATGACAAGATACCAAAAGACATGTTCTTTATCTTTATGGCGTATTTTTATTTTGTAGGATGTCATGAGATATTTTGTTATAAAATAAGATGATGACACTTTCATATAATATGAGTTGTAACTATATGAAAGTGTGATGTCCAGAAGATTGATAGATTTTCTATTTATGCTCTTCTTAATGAAATCTGATAAATATGTGGGCAATTAGTTAGAATCGTAAAGTCTTCTACATAAAAAATTTGCTGGTCTCCTGTGACTTGTTCTTAGGTCACCAAACTGTTGGGAAAAAAAATTAGAGAGAGTGCTGAATATGGGAAAGCGATAAATATCATAATCTTCTTATTTTTTTTTATATAAATTAGATAAGATATACTTTAATATAATTATATTATAAAATTTAATGGTATGGGTGAATAACAAAATACTAAGCAAATCACGAGATAAGATTTATGTGAAAAAAACCTTTTAACATAGAGAAAAAACTATGAAAAATCAGATTATATCTTCTACTATAGAATAATGAGATTACAAAATTTACTCTCTCTAGATTAATCATATCAGAAGATATCAAATATCATATAAAACATATATAAGTTTTAAAAAATTAGAAAAAAAAACCAAGTAGAAGAATAAATCTCAAAGATCTACTCTAAACAATTCAGAAAGTATGGTGTCTTGATTAACATATCATTAGAATCATGATAATAATATCTAATTTGACTAAGCAATCGTCAAATCTTTTTTCTCCCTAAACAAATGTTACTTTTTTTTTTTAATGTATGATATCCTATTTTTGTTTTTCTCGTTTAACCTTATATTATGTTGGGGTTAGAATTTTTCATTAACCCTATAGGTCCTATAACTCAAGTCATATGCTGTATCATCCAACTCAACACAAACATATCTGCTCTATTAGAAGAGGATATGGATGGTGCAATTGCATCTTACTATGTCAAATGCGCTTATTGGATACATTTGGCTTCCGGTTATGTTCGTTTGATTGGTTGGTGTCTCCTACACCATGTAATAACATTATTGTGTTGCTATCGCTATATCCATCAAGTGATGCCTGTATTTAAAGAACTTGGTGAGGCTTACCTCGAGGTTGCAAATCATGATATTATGATAACTTTGACTTTGCAGATGATTGTACTTTAAGATTTATTGGATGATCCCGCCTATGTTATGGATCTATGAGATTAATTAAAAACTAAATCCTAATCTAATGTGCGATTGGATTAGATTAGAAAAAAATAAAATAAAATCATAAGAAGAGAGATTTTCATTTAAAGAGAAATTTTTTTTGATACTTAATTATCAAATTCAAATCCGATTGCTATGATTTTCTGATATGTTGATCTAGACATCATGCTCTCCAAATTCATTGATGTAGATATTTGAGATTTCTTTTTTTACTTGATTTTTTCTTCTAGACTTCTTAAAACTTATCTGAGTGATTAATTTCATATAGTATTTGATATCCTCTAGTTAGTATAGAGAGAAAACTTTATAATCCCGTTATTCTAAAGTAGAAGATTTGATCGAAGGATTTTTTTTAATGTAAATTTTATCTCGTGATATGTTTATTATTTTGTTATTTATTTGATTGACCTGTGTATTATTAAATTATCTATAATCTTATATTTGAAGTTAAAATTATATACTATTGGGAAAAGAAATTGTCGATTACTTGGTTACGTATTCTTACAAAAAGAACTCAATAATTTATAGACTGTTTGACTGCATGACATTACACTTAAATAAAGAGGTCCATTGAATCTACTCCCTTGTAATGAATGATGTTTAGCTTTCATCAACAAGTCATTGCTAAATCATGCACGCTTTTCTTATTCTACAAGAAAGCTTTACCTCCAACGAAAGAGTTCTCTAAACATTAATCTCTAAAGGATCATAAATTGCCATATGTTAATATTTTGCAGTAACGCGATAGGTGAGTCAAATTTATTAGTCGAGTTATATAGCATCCAAAATGGCTTCAGAGTTGCCAAGTGTAGCTCTTTCCGTAATTTTGGAACACTACTGTATCCATCACTGATGAAAAGCTCCACAAATTCCTTCCCTTTATCAAAGGTGGTGTTCTTTTATGTAGCCAGTTGAATCTTCGACACTGACATCTGGATTCTCTTTCCCATGTTAAACTTCCCATGTTCGAATTCTCGCTGAAATATAAATTACTATCTACATATATTATATATCAATCGAACAGATGAGCCATATCAATTAAATGACTCATTAATTACCTGATTACTCTGGGTGTCACTCAATAGACGTGCACAGAACATTGCCAACTTAGTTCTTCTGCCATAACGGAATCTTTGATAGCAGATGCTGTTGAGGGAAATCCTATAATCTGTTAAAGGAAAATCCTTTCGTATAAATAGGATCCTATTAATATAAATCAGCTTCTTAACCTCGGTAGTGCGCTCGAGGAGGGCGAGTTCGAGAAGCCCGTCCATACGTACACCTATGCCGCTGCCTGCGGACACCTGCGTCGTTGTTCTTCTCCTTCGGTTGTAAAAGGCAGTGCCACTATGCCGCTGCGCCGCTGCTCCTCCTCATATGGCTAGGAAGGGTAGGCTCATCTGGCTAGAAAGGGCAGCGCCGCTGTGCTGCTGCACTGCTGCTTCTCCCCTTCCAGCCTCGACAGAGGCCGACGGGACTCCTCCACCATGCAGCAGCTTCCTCAGCTTCCTCTGCTGCATAATCACAAGGAAGCTGCAACTACGTTCTCAGCCGTATATCAAGCATAAGGTTCTCATCCTTCTCCGATCTCTCTCCTCTCTCGCCGGCTTCGATCTTCCTTTTTCAGCTCGCCCCGCGAAGCCCGCTGTGCACCCTCGTGGGGAACCGCTGCAGGCTTCTGTCTCGCTGCCAAGTGCATCTCAAATCACAGCGGAAGCAGCGCAGATCTACCTGAGATCTGCCTCGCAAACCGTAGCCTCTACAATCTCCGGGACGCTGCGACATCTCCGTGGCCATTTCCCGGCCCACAGCAGCTGCCGGCAGCTTCCTCTGCTGTGGTCGCTTCCAGGCTCCCTTCAGCAAACTGCAGTAGCAGCATACTGCAGTAGCAGTGCGCAATCTGCAGCAGCAGCAAACTGCAGCATTAGTGCACAATCTGCAGCAGAAAACTGCAGTAGCTGCAGCAGCCTCTTCCCTCTCTCATTCTCCAACTTCTGTGACATGAGCATCCGAGACGTTGCTGCACCGGTCTGCAAACAAAAAAAAAACTGGGATGTCTTCGTTCTTTCTTATGATATTCTAGTTCCTATAGGGACTCCCACTTCTTCTTCTACAGGACTTATCTCCATCAATACTACTATTGATGGATCGATATGCCGTGGTTGATAGAGTCAGTACGGCTTGGTCCACTGAGCAATGTCTGGAGTCTCTGGTTGGTTGAGCCGAGTTTGGAGATCGATCGAACACCACTTTTAGCATCAGCAGCGGGGATTTGACGAGCACCTTCTTGCCTGCGATGACAACTTTCCTGCAAAAAAGACCATCGTCGGGTGTTTCCCGACTTTGGTCCCTCCGACGATCAAGTCAATGGCGGGTTGGAGTTTCTTTTTCTCCTCCCCTGGCCGGATATCGGCCAGGTGCTTTTATGCTACTGTATGAGGGTCGGTCGTACGCGGGCGTAGCGACCGATCCTCGGGAGATGAGGCAATCCCTTTGTGCGGCCGTCGCTCCGGGATGCACGAAACGGCGCCATGCGGCGTCGTCCCGAGCTTTCCGGGATGAGACGTATCAAGCCACTCCTTGATACGGTCTCTGGCTTGATGCGTGGGGGTGCTCCTGCTCCCTCCCCCCCCCCCACCCCCATCGAGGCGTGCCGTAGGGTCTTCGAGAGGGCGAGAGGCACGCCTGGGTTGGAACGTCATTGATGTGGACTACTTGCAAGGGGAAGTTGGATCGGCTCGTCATGGGGCAGTTCTGGGTGGCGCCCTGGCAGGGCGATATTGGTAGGCCGTCGGTCAAAGTGTTGAATCTCGGATTTTGATAATGAAGTCAATTGTCATTTGTTGTCTAATCTATGTGTTGAGATAAGTGTGCAGGATTAACTACGATGAAAGATAGACAAACAGCAGGAGTTGCGCCGGAGTCAAGTTCATGATCACGTTGGGAGTTCGAGAGTTCGACGGAAGTTCGGACGGTCGTCGGAGGTTCTGCGAGAACAGATCCGAGAAGTCCAGAAGCTTGCCAAGCGAAGCTCGTCGGAACTTGCCAAATGGATCGTCGCAAAGTCCAGGAGTTTGCCGGAAGTCCGCAGGAGCATCACCGAGGGTTCATCGGATGATCGACGGAAGTTCGCCGGAAACTCGCCGGAAGGAGCGATTGACGCACCGAAGCAAAGCTGCAGAAGTTGTCTTAGATTTAATCGTAGTTAGCACGTTGATTAAGTTGGAAAATGGGAGGTGATCCCATTGGCTTAATCTTGGGGCAATTGGGCCCCTGAAAGACTGGAATTGGGCCGAATGGAATGAACCATTCGGACCCTGATTGCACCAGGAGGTGCAACCGCCCAGGCCAGGAGGTGGCACCGCCTGGGCTAGGCCTTCCAGCGAGACTGGGCGGTGCAACCTCCCCAGCCGGGAGGTGGCACCGCCTGAGCTCAGTCTTCGAGCAAGACTGGGCGGTGCAACCTCCCTGGCAGAGAGGTGGCACCGCCTGAGCTCAGTCTTCGAGCAAGACTGGGCGGTGCAACCTCCCTAGCAGAGAGGTGGCACCGCCTGAGCTCAGTCTTCAAGCAAGACTGGGTGATGCAACCTCCCTGGCAGAGAGGTGGCACCGCCTGAGCTCGGTCTTCGAGCTCTGCCAGGCGGTGCAACCTCTCCAGTCAAGAGGTGCAACCGCCTGATCCCAGAATTCCGGGATTTGATTGTTTTGAGCTCCAAATTTGAATTGGATTGGGGCCTATAAATTCCCCACCCATTCAGCACTGAAAAGATACAGACCTACACCGAAATCTTGATCTTTTCTGTGATTCTAAGAGCTCAAAAGTGTTGTAAAGCCTTTAAGTCTCCTCCTTCTGTTCTTCAAGTTTTCAGTTGTAAAGTGAGGAGAGAAAGGTCTGTAAAGGTTGTCTCCTGAGCCTGTCAAAAGGAGAGAAACTGTAAAAGGGAAGTTTGGCCTTCGCCTATTGAAGGAAGGCCCCTAGTTGACGTCGGCGACCTCGTCGGTGGAGGAAGCCAAAAGTGGAGTAGGTCAAGGCTGACCGAACCACTCTAAATCTCTGGTTTGCGTTTATTTTTGAGCACTTTATCATTACTGCAAACCTCCTTCATTACTACTGCTCTCTGCGCTTTCACGAACAAGTTCTAAGTGCTGTTCTTCCGAATCTGCATTCAGACGTAAATTCGTATTTTCGTACATTACAGTTTACGTTTACGTTTGATTCTGCAGAACTGTCTTCCGTGCTTTTACGAACGAGTTTCTTTGTAGTTTACACTTACATTTTGATCCTAGTGATAACTGCAAACTATCCTCTGCAATTTTACGAACGAGTTTCAACATTTAGACGTAAAACTGCATTTAGAAGTAAATCGGCTTTCCTCGCACAAATCAGATCTCAGTTCACGTTTACGTCTTGATTTCAACTGCATACTGCCTTCTGCGAGTATACAAACGAGTTTCAAAGTTCAGACGCAAATCTGCGTTTAAGACGTAAATCTGCGTTTAGACGTAAATCTGCGTCTAGACGTAAATCTGTTTTTTTGCAGATTACTTTTTGAGCTGTACAACAGCAGAACATTGTCTTTATACTTCTGCTTAAACTGCTCCTAGACGCAAACTGTGTTTAGACGCAATCTGCGCTTAGACGCAATCTGTGTTTAGACGCAATCTGCGCTTAGACGCAATCTGCGCTAAGACGCAAACTGCGCTTAGACGCAATATGCATTTAGACGCAAACCGCGTTTAGACGCTAACTGTGTTTAAACGTAAACTGCACTTAATCATAAGTAATATTAGAATCGGCTTTTGCATCAAAATAGTCTTTATCGAACGAACGCAGCTTTTGGTTTTAATCGCTGAAAAATATCCGCTGCACTAATTCACCCCCCCCTCTTAGTGCTCTCGATCATAACAATTGGTATCAGAGCCCGGTTAACTCTCAAAAGGATTAAAACCCAAGAGAGATGGCTTACGCCGGAAACCAAGAGGGCCATTCCATTACACGTCCACCCATGTTTAATGGGACGGACTACACCTATTGGAAGACCCGAATGAGAATCTTTCTTATTTCTATGGACATTGATCTTTGGAATCTTATCGAGAATGGTTTTTCAAAGTCTTCTCTTCCAATGATCGATTGGAATGATTTGGAGAAGAAGGCTTTCGCTCTTAATGCAAAGGCTATGAATGCCTTATTTTGTGCACTTGATAAAAACGAGTTTAACCGTGTTTCAACTTGTGAAACTGCGTTTGATATTTGGCACACGCTCGAAGTGACCCATGAGGGCACAAGTAGAGTAAAAGAGTCAAAAATCAATTTGCTGTTACATTCTTTCGAACTTTTTCGGATGAAACCGAGTGAAACCATTGGCGACATGTTTACCCGTTTCACGGATGTCGTCAACGGTCTAAAAGGACTCGGAAAGAGCTTTTCGGATTTTGAGCTTGTTAATAAGATACTAAGATCCCTTCCTAAGAGTTGGGATCCTAAAGTCACCGCTATTCAAGAGGCAAAAGATCTGTGAAATTTCCCTCTTGAAGAACTAATCGGGTCATTAATGACCTACGAAATGACTTGTAAAGCTCATGAAGAGCAAGAAGACATCCTTCCAAAGAACAGGAAGGATATGGCACTCAAAACTTCAGAATGCCACTTGAGAGAAAACTCAAGTGATGAGGACTGTGATGATGACTTGGCACTTCTAACAAGAAAGTTTAAAAAGTTCTTTAAAAGAAACAAGTTTAAGAATGATGCAAAAAATAAACTTGAACCCAAAAAGGACCAAGTAATCTGCTATGAATGCAAAAAACAGGGACACTACAAGAGTGATTGTCCCCAAGTCAAGAAAAGAACAACAAAGAAGAAGGCGCTCCAAGCAACATGGGATGATTCGAGCGCATCTGAGGAAGAGGAGTCCAACACCGAGCAAGTTGCTCATTACGCCTTAATGGCCATTGAAGATGAGGTAACAAATTCAATAGATGCTGATTTATCTTTCGATGAATTATTAAATGCTTTCAATGACTTATTTGACGAATGCAAGAGTATAAGTAGAAAATATAAATTGCTGAAAAAGATGCATGATAGTCTTACTTGTGAGTTTGATAAGTTAAAAGTCGAACATCATGATAGTCTAAATTCATGTATCAAATGTCATGATTTAGAAACTTTGCAAAAAGAAAACCTGCTACTCAAGGACACCTTGAAGAAATTCGAGGTTGGTAGCAAGTCATTAAACATGATCCTTGCAAACAAGGGTCACATTCCAAAAAGGAGCGGAATTGGATTTGTGAGAAGTCCTCACCAAAATCCAACCACCTTCATAAAAGGCTCCATCTTACATGTTCAACACCAAACCAAGTGCAACTTTTGTTGCAAATCTGGACACAAGACACATTGTTGTCCATTCAAGAAAATAAGTCCAAACAAACTAATCTGGGTTCCTAAAGGAACCATGATAAACTCTATGCAATATGATAGAAAATGTAGATATATTTATGAGGCACCCAAAAGCAAATGGGTACCTAAACATCATCCTTTCTTGTAGAAAACTAAACCATCGCAAGCTAGGAGCAAGAGATGGTACCTTGATAGTGGATGCTCAAGGCATATGACCGGAGATCCATCTCAATTCTCTAAGCTCACTAGCATAGACGAAGGATATGTCACCTTCGGAGACAACAACAAGGGTAAAATCATTGGCAAAGGAACCATAGGTAACAAATCCAACTTCTTTATTGAAGATGTTTTACTAGTTGATGGTTTAAAACATAACCTCTTGAGCATTAGTCAATTATGTGATAAAGGATATATTATAAGATTTGAATCTAATGCTTGCATCATTAAAAAACCACACAAAAATATATCTATGATTGCATTAAAACAAAATAACGTATACACTATTGACATCAATGACTTATGTGATGAAATGTGTTTTGCCGTTATGAATGAGGATGCTTGGCTATGGCATAGAAGATTAGGTCATGCTAGCATGAAACTAATCACTCAAGTATCATCTAGAGAACTTGTAAGAGGAATTCCTCATATCAAGTTCATCAAAGATAATGTATGTGATGCTTGCCAATTAGGTAAGCAAATTAAGGGTAGCTTCAAAGCTAAGAATCAAATAAGCACCTCTAGGCCCTTACAATTGATCCATATGGACTTGTTCCGACCAATCTCTACATCGAGTCTAGGAGGTAGCAAATACGCCTTTGTCATTGTTGATGACTATAGCAGATATACATGGACCTACTTCTTAAAACAGAAAAATGAATGCTTTAGATATTTTACCAAGTTTTGTAAACTTGTTCAAAATGAGAAAGGATCTATGATTTCGTCAATTAGAAGTGATCATGGTGGAGAATTTCAAAACCATGATTTCCAAGAATTCTGTGAACTCAACGGATACAACCATAATTTCTCGACTCCAAGAAATCCTCAACAAAATGGGGTAGTAGAAAGAAAAAATCGAAATTTACAAGAAATGGCAAGAACCATGTTAAATGAACATAGCCTACCCAAATATTTTTGGGCCGAAGCTGTAAACATTGCATGCTATATTTTAAATAGAGTCCTAGTAAGACCCTTACTCACCAAAACTCCATATGAGTTATGGAATAACAAAAAACCCAATGTCTCATATTTTAAAGTCTTTGGGTGTAAGCGTTTTATCTTGAATGAAAAAGATAACTTAGGAAAATTCGATGCTAAATCTGATGAAGGAATCTTTCTTGGTTATTCTTCGGTTTCTAAAGCTTTTCGCATTTTCAATAAAAGAACCTTAATTATTGAAGAATCCATCCATGTTGTTTTCAATGAGATTTCAGAAATTAAGAAAAATGATATTGATGATGATATTAATTTTGATTCCTTGAATTTAAACAAAACCCCGTCTCCAACTAGCAACTTGGATGCATCCACTTCCGAAACATCCTTACCCAAGGATTGGAAGTATGTAGATGCTCATCCTAAGGAGCTAATCCTAGGAGACACATCAAAGGGGGTTCAAACACGATCTTCTTTTAAAAACTTTTGTGCCAACGCCGCCTTTCTCTCCCAAATTGAACCCAAATGTGTTGATGATGCCATGAAAGATGATTCATGGATTATCGCAATGCAAGATGAATTAAATCAATTTGAGAGAAATGAGGTGTGGACGCTTGTTCCTAGGCCAAATGACCATTTAGTTATTGGTACTAAATGGGTCTTTAGAAACAAGCAAGATGAAAATGGTATCGTGGTTAGAAACAAGGCTAGATTAGTGGCCAAAGGTTTCAACCAAGAAGAAGGTATCGATTACGAAGAAACCTTCGCACCTGTGGCTCGATTGGAAGCCATAAGGATGCTCCTTGCCTATGCTAGTTGTAATAATTTTAAGTTATTTCAAATGGATGTTAAAAGCGCTTTTCTAAATGGTTTTATTTCCGAAGAAGTTTATGTTGAACAACCTCCTGGATTTGAAAATAATAGCCTCCATAATCATGTGTTTAGATTAACTAAAGCTCTCTATGGTTTAAAACAAGCCCCAAGGGCTTGGTTTGAGAGACTTAGTTCTTTTCTCATTGAAAATAATTTCATAAAAGGCAAGGTTGATACTACATTGTTTATCAAGAATTTTGAAAATAATTTTCTCATTGTTCAGATTTATGTTGATGATATCATCTTTGGCTCTACAAATGAATCTCTTTGTGAATCTTTTGCTAAAACTATGAGTCTTGAATTCGAAATGAGCTTAATGGGAGAATTAATATTCTTCTTAGGTTTACAAATCAAACAACTAAGCAATGACATCTTTATTAGTCAAACTAAATATGCCATGAATTTATTAAAAAGGTTTAACATGAACAACTCAAAGGCTAGTAACACTCCTATGAGCACCTCCACTAAGTTAGAAATTGATGAAAGTGGAGAAAGCTTTGATCAAAAAACTTATAGGGGTATGATAGGAAGTTTATTTTACCTCACTACCAGACCAGACATCATGTTCAGTGTAGGACTTTGTGCTAGATTTCAATCAAACCCTAAGATATCTCATCTCAAAGCAGTTAAAAGAATATTTAGATATCTTAATGGTACCACAAATCTAGGATTATGGTACCCAAAATCAGAGAATTTTGAGTTAATTGCTTATGCTGATGCTGACTTTGCTGGCTGTAGATTAGATAGAAAAAGCACATCAGGATCATGTCAATTTTTAGGACATGCCCTTGTTTCCTGGTCATCAAAGAAACAAAACTCGGTTGCACTATCAACAACCGAAGCTGAATATATTGCAGCAAGTGCATGCTGTGCACAAGTTGTATGGATGAAAAATACCTTAGAAGATTATAAAGTTCATCTAAAAAATATTCCAATTAAATGTGATAACACAAGTGCAATATGCTTAACCAAGAATCCTATACAACACTCAAGAACGAAACATATTGATATTAGACATCACTTTATACGAGATCATGTCACCAATCATGACGTAACCATAGAGTTCATTGATACTAAACATCAACTAGCTGACATTTTTACAAAACCTCTAAGTGAAGAACAATTTGATTTCATTAGAAGAGAATTAGGAATGTTGATGTGTCCGAACAGATAAATTTGTTAAAATAATTTTCTTTCGGACTATATTATGATCAAATCACTTGATTTCCATGATTATATGTGAAAATCTGCAACAAAATCTTGTCCGAATGCATCTTATTTATGAAACAGATTTTCTCGTACACCTTCATAAAAAATGAGTTTCTGAAATAGATTTGATGAAGTGATTCATGTGTATGTATTCCATCCTGCAAAATCTTTACAATGGATTATAACACAAAGGGGAAGAAGTATTTAAAGCAATCTATGTAAAATTCCTCTATAAGCTTGCTACTATTATTTTCTGGTATCATGATTACTATGCTTTTTGTTGATGACAAAGGGGGAGATATATATTTGAATTGATAAACACTGCCATGATTAGAAATACTATGAATGATGCTATAAACACTGCTATGATTATGCCATCCTTGCATCACCAAGAGATATATGAACATGTGCTAAAGTTTGCATTATGCCCTGAGTTGATATCTTATCATGTGAAGCAAATGCAAAACTTGCTAGAATATTTCAAATGTGTGCATCATGTAATAAGTTTCACAGCTTTATATGATAATGTTCAAACTACATGATGAATAGTTACAAACACAATCATACAAACTTGTTGATGTATGTCAAGCCCTGACATCATCCTTGAAGAGATACATCATGATGAGTATCATGATGGGAGTATTGATAAGTTTAACTGATCTAACTTATCAATACGTCACTTGAATTCTTAGGTCTTGAATTCAAGGTTGACTTATCTCAACTATGGCATATAGACAGGGGGAGTTAAGGATAACTCCATTATCAATTGATTGTCATCATAAAAAAGGGGGAGATTGTTGAATCTCGGATTTTGATGATGAAGTCAATTGTCATTTGTTGTCTAATCTATGTGTTGAGATAAGTGTGCAGGATTAAATACGATGAAAGATAGATAAGCAGCAGGAGTTGCGCCGGAGTCAAGTTCATGATCACGTTGGGAGTTCGAGAGTTCGACGGAAGTTCGGACGGTCGTCGGAGGTTCTGCGAGAACAGATCCGAGAAGTCCAGAAGCTTACCAAGCGAAGCTCGTCGGAACTTGCCAAATGGATCGTCGCAAAGTCCAGGAGTTTGCCGGAAGTCCGCAGGAGCATCACCGAGGGTTCATCGGATGATCGACGAAAGTTCGCCGGAAACTCGCCGGAAGGAGCGATTGACGCACCGAAGCAAAGCTGCAGAAGTTGTCTTAGATTTAATCGTAGTTAGCACGTTGATTAAGTTGGAAAATGGGAGGTGATCCCATTGGCTTAATCTTGGGGCAATTGGGCCCCTGAAAGACTGAAATTGGGCCGAATGGAATGAACCATTCGGACCCTGATTGCACCAGGAGGTGCAACCGCCCAGGCCAGGAGGTGGCACCGCCTGGGCTAGGCCTTCCAGCGAGACTGGGCGGTGCAACCTCCCCAGCCGGGAGGTGGCACCGCCTGAGCTCAGTCTTCGAGCAAGACTGGGCGGTGCAACCTCCCTGGCAGAGAGGTGGCACCGCCTGAGCTCAGTCTTCGAGCAAGACTGGGCGGTGCAACCTCCCTAGCAGAGAGGTGGCACCGCCTGAGCTCAATCTTCGAGCAAGACTGGGCGGTGCAACCTCCCTGGCAGAGAGGTGGCACCGCCTGAGCTCGGTCTTCGAGCTCTGCCAGGCGGTGCAACCTCTCCAGTCAAGAGGTGCAACCGCCTGATCCCAGAATTCCGGGATTTGATTGTTTTGAGCTCCAAATTTGAATTGGGTTGGGGCCTATAAATTCCCCACCCATTCAGCACTGAAAAGATACAGACCTACACCGAAATCTTGATCTTTTCTGTGATTCTAAGAGCTCAAAAGTGTTGTAAAGCCTTTAAGTCTCCTCCTTCTGTTCTTCAAGTTTTCAGTTGTAAAGTGAGGAGAGAAAGGTCTGTAAAGGTTGTCTCCTGAGCCTGTCAAAAGGAGAGAAACTGTAAAAGGGAAGTTTGGCCTTCGCCTATTGAAGGAAGGCCCCTAGTTGACGTCGGCGACCTCGTCGGTGGAGGAAGCCAAAAGTGGAGTAGGTCAAGGCTGACCGAACCACTCTAAATCTCTGGTTTGCGTTTATTTTTGAGCACTTTATCATTACTGCAAACCTCCTTCATTACTACTGCTCTCTGCGCTTTCACGAACAAGTTCTAAGTGCTGTTCTTCCGAATCTGCATTCAGACGTAAATTCGTATTTTCGTACATTACAGTTTACGTTTACGTTTGATTCTGCAGAACTGTCTTCCGTGCTTTTACGAACGAGTTTCTTTGTAGTTTACACTTACATTTTGATCCTAGTGATAACTGCAAACTATCCTCTGCAATTTTACGAACGAGTTTCAACATTTAGACGTAAAACTGCATTTAGACGTAAATCGGCTTTCCTCGCACAAATCAGATCTCAGTTCACGTTTACGTCTTGATTTCAACTGCATACTTCCTTCTGCGAGTATACAAACGAGTTTCAAAGTTCAGACGCAAATCTGCGTTTAAGACGTAAATCTGCGTTTAGACGTAAATCTTCGTCTAGACGTAAATCTGCGTTTAGACGTAAATCTATTTTTTTGCAGATTACTTTTTGAGCTGTACAACAGCAGAACATTGTCTTTATACTTCTGCTTAAACTGCTCCTAGACGCAAACTGTGTTTAGACGTAATCTGCGCTTAGACGCAATCTGCGTTTAGACGCAATCTGCGCTTAGACGCAATCTGCGCTAAGACGCAAACTGCGCTTAGACGCAATTTGCATTTAGACGCAAACCGCGTTTAGACGCTAACTGTGTTTAAACGTAAACTGCACTTAATCATAAGTAATCTTAGAATCGGCTTTTGCATCAAAATAGTCTTTATCGAACGAACGCAGCTTTTGGTTTTAATCGCTGAAAAATATCCGCTGCACTAATTCACCCCCCCCTCTTAGTGCTCTCGATCCTAACACAAAGGACTAAGCAGTGCGATTCGAGTTAGAGACTAGCACCGTAGGCCGAGTAACCGATCTTGGGCTCAGGCTTGGCACCGACGAGTCATGAGTCAAGGATCGATATTGAGTGATTCGGTCAAAGAGTTGGGCCGGCGAGTCGCAAGTCAGGATTGATCTGGAGTGACTCGGGGGATGAACTGAGCCAACGAGTTGCGAGTCAGGAATCAATCTGGACCGACTCGGGCAATGAATTGGGCCAGCGAGTCGTAAGTTGGGAACCGATTTGGAGCGACTCGGGCGATGAATTAGGCCGGCAAGTCACAAGTCGGGAATCGATCTGGAGCGACTCGGGCAATGAACTGAGCTAGCGAGTCGTAAGTTGGGAATCGATCTAGAGCGACTCGGGCTATGAATTGAGCCAGCGAGTCGCAAGTCGGGAATCGATCTAGAGCGACTCGGACAATGAACTGGGCCGACGAGTCACAGGTCGGGAACCGATCTGGAGCGACTCGGGCAATGAACTAGGCCAGCGAGTCGTAAGTCGGGAATCGATCAAGAGTGACTCAGACAATGAACTGGGCCAGCGAGTCACAAGCCAGGAACCGATCTGGAGCGACTCGGGCGATGAACTAAGCCAACGAGTTGCAAGTCGGGAATCGATATGAAGTGACTCGGACAATGAACTGGGCCGGCAAGTTGCATGTCGGGAACCGATCTGGAGCGACTCGGACAATGAACTGGGCCAGCGAGTCGCAGGTCGGGAACCGATCTGGAGAGAATTGGGCAATGAATTGGGCCAGCGAGTCACAAGTCGGGAATCGATCAGGAGTGACTCAGACAATGAACTGGGCCGGTGAGTCGCAAGTCGGGAACCAATCTGGAGCGACTCGGGCGATGAACTAAGCTGACGAGTCGCAAGTCAGGAATCGATCTGGAGCGACTCGGACAATGAATTGGGCTAGTGAGTCGCAAGTCGGGAACCGATCTGGAGTGACTCGGACAATGAATTGGGCTGGCGAATCGCAAGTTGGGAACCGATCTAGAGCAAGTTGGGAATCAATCTGGAGTGACTCGGAGAATGAACTGGGCTGGCGAGTCGCAAGTCAGGAACCGATCTGGAGCGACTTGGGTAATGAATTGGGCCAGCGAGTCGCAAGTCGGGAACCGATCTGGAGCGACTCGGGCGATGAATTAGGCCGGCGAGTCACAAGTCGGGAATCGATGTGGAGCGACTTAGGCAATGAATTGGGCCGGCGAGTCGCAAGTCGGGAACCGATCTGGAGCGACTCGGACGATGAATTGGGCCGGCGAGTCACAAGTCGGGAATCGATCTGGAGCGACTCAGGCAATGAACTGGGCCGGCGAGTCGCAAGTCGAGAATCGATCTGGAGCGACTCGGGCGATGAACTGATCCGACGAGTCATAAGTCGGGAATCGATCTGGAGCGAATCGAGCAATGAACTAGGCCGGCGAGTTGCAAGTTGGGAATCGATCTGGAGCGACTTGAGGGATGAACTGAGCCGACGAGTCGCAAGTCAGGAATCGATCTGGAGCGACTCAGGCAATTAATTGGGCCAACGAGTCACAAGTCGGGAATCGATCTGGAGCGACTCGAACAATGAAATGGGCCGGTGAGTCGCAAGTTGGGAACCGATCTGGAGCAAATCGGACAATGAACTGGGTCGACGAGTCATAAGTCGGGAATCGATCAAGAGCGACTCAGACAATGAATTGGGCCAGCGAGTTGCAAGTCGGGAACCAATCTGGAGTGACTCGGGCGATGAACTGAGCCGACGAGTCGTAAGTCAGGAATCGATCTGGAGCGACTCGGGCAATGAATTGGCCAGCGAGTTGCAAGTCGGGAACCGATCTGGAGTGACTCAAGCGATGAACTGAGCCGGCGAGTCGCAAGTCGGGAATCGATTTGGAGCGACTCGGGCAATGAACTGGGCCGGCGAGTCTCAAGTCGAGAATCGATCTGGAGCGACTCGGGCGATGAATTGGGCCGGTGAGTCGCAAGTCGGGAATCGATCAGGAGTGACTCGGGGGATGAACTGAGCCGACGAGTCACAAGTCAGGAATCGATCTGGAGCGACTCGGGCAATGAATTGGGCTAGCGAGTCGTAAGTCGGGAATCGATCTGGAGCGACTCGGATAATGAACTGGGTCGGCGAGTCGCTGCTAGTCATAGGTGCCCAGCAAGCCAATCACGTGAGTGATGGCACGTGTGACTTGATACAGAATCTTTTTGCTTATTGTATTTTGACGTATATCACTTTATAACTATTGCATAAATGCATATATATATTGTGATGTCTTTGGATTTGTGCAATGGGAATCGGATCGTGATGAGATCACGATAATGAGATCGATTCACCTTTAAACACATATCCTAAATAATCCCGGTCATAGGTTACTCGAGAGGGACATCGTGATAACCTGATAGACTGGTGTGCTATATACCCGTCCATATGATGGATGCAGTTGGTCTCATAGCTGCTCGTGTAGGGACACTAGGGATACAGTACAGGTGCTCATTGGAGAATGAGTTCACTGATTGATCCGCTTACGGAATGCAGGATGGTTGATGATGCCTTATTGTCAGACAGCGATTCCGTAGTCCTAGTGGTGTATCTGGTCCTTAGACTTGAGACACCAAGGATGTCCTGTATGAGTGCTCCACTCTTTGATACCAGACTTATAGGTTTGGCTGTCCCCAGATCTAGTACAGCTGGTCATTGGGAGTGTAGTCGATCTTACGAGGGCTATTGAGTGTCAATAGAGGATCATCCACTCTCGGCGTCATGAGAGGAATATCCTATGTGTTCTTGCTCAGACAAATCCCTGGCCAAGGTCATTCGGGTTGAGAGAGAAAGAGTTCTCCGGGAGAATCCGATTAGAGCGAGACTCGAGTAGAAACCGTATGGGTCTGACAGCACCATGCTCGATATACGATCTCTGGGATATTAGATGGATGAGGGACTATAGGTACATGGTAACTGAGGACAGACAGGTCCAATGGATTGTATTCCCCTGTATCGTCTGGGGACTACGGCGTAGTGGCCTAGTACGTCCGTAGTCGATGAGTCGAGTGAATTATTACAGAGATAATAATTCACTGAGTTAGAAGGAGTTCTGATAGGTATGACTCACGGCCAACTCGATATTGGGCCTAGAGGGTCACACACATATGATAGGCATTGCGATGAGTAGAGGTTCGGATATGAGATATCCGACGGAGCCCTTGTCTTATTGGATGCAGATCCAATACCCACTAGGGAAGGACCCATTAGGGTTTGACGCAGGATCTCTATAAATAGGAGGGATTCACAGCCTCATAGGCTAGAGTCTTTGCTTGCCTTTCCTATTCTCCTCTCCCTCTCCACCTCAGAGTAGGCCTGGAGTTTTGAGGAGCGTCGTCGCAACCCTGCTGTGTGGATCACCGCTAGAGAGAAGGACGCTTGACCTCCTTCACCCTCTCCTAAGGATTTGCAAGGAAACAGAGATATACGATCTCCCTAGGTAACACAATCTCTATACGCAGTTTTGTGTTTTGCGGATTTTTGCGTACCAATCTTCGCACGATGACGAACATCTTTTTGGGAATCGGAGATTTTTGTTTTCTTGTTCTTCCGCTGCGCATATGATGTCGCCCCCCATGATTTCCCAACAGTGGTATCAGAGCCAGTTTGTTCGTGCGAATGATTGGTTTTGAACTGCGTGTGTTGTGTTTAGGAAGAATTTTGACGTCAAAATCGTTGACGCAAAAGCGAGGAAGGGCAGCAATAGTTGCTGCCCTCGATCTGCATGCCTGCAGCCACCTGCAGCGGCAGCCGCAGCCGCAGCCAGGCAGCACAGCGCCGGCGCATGCGCAAGCGCTGTGCCTGCAGCAGCCGGCCGGCGGTCTGCTTGCAGCAGGCTTGCGGCCGGCGGGGCTGGCAGCCCGCGGGTAGAGGCGCCTGCGGCCGCTGAGCCCGCGGGTAGAGGCGCCGCGGGGCAGCAGCGCGGGCTGAGGCACCGCAGGGCAGCGGCGCCTGTGGCCGCTGCTCCCA
Organism: Musa acuminata AAA Group; assembly: GCF_036884655.1. Classification (NCBI taxonomy): domain Eukaryota; kingdom Viridiplantae; phylum Streptophyta; class Magnoliopsida; order Zingiberales; family Musaceae; genus Musa; species Musa acuminata. The sequence goes on from NC_088328.1 coordinate 19,796,706, forward strand.
CGGGCAAAAACCCCGCAGGGGCGGCCGCCAGCGAGGCAGCACCGCCTGCGGGCGCTGCCTTGCCGGCAGAACTGCCCGCGGAGGTGGCGACGCCCGCGGGGGCGCCCACCTGCAGCGGCAGCGCCGCCAGCGGGCGTGCCGCCCGCAGGCGAGGGCAGCGCCCCGCCCCTCGCCGCACAGGCCGCCGCCAGCAGGGTGGCGGCGGCAACGGCAGCAGCAAAGGGCAGTAGGATATTAGGGTTTTCTGGGCAAAAGACAGTTTTGCCCCTCGAAATTTGAGAAATTCCAGTTTCTGTCTTTTGTCCAAATTACGAAAATACCCTTAGGAATTGAGAAATTCCCTACATGTCCCTGATTTCAGAAAAATATTAATTAATTAAAAAGTTTAGTTGATTATTATTATTTATTATTATCTAGTAGTCCTACATGATGATGATTATTTATACATATGATGTATGATGTATGGACGGATGATCATGGACTGTGTGATGTGTGTACTTGTGATTATTATTATTGAGGTCTGCGAACCTCCAGTATATTTCTCGTTTATTGTCGGGCCTGCGTGCCTATGATTAAGTTGTAATCACATGAGGAGGCATAGCGGGAGCGTGGATGCGACAGCGGGACCCACGAGACGGACGATCGTGATGCATGGAGATGCATCAAGATGTCGACGGAACCGACGAGGACGAGATGGACGATCACAGGGCATGGAGATGCACCGTTGCACACATAGATCTTAATGTGAGTGATTAGGCCTACTGGCTCGGGCCTAATCATATTAGGTTGTGGTCCATGATCATCTGGTGTGATTGCTTATACACATACTAGATATGTATATATATTTGCATGCGATGTAGATATATATTAAATATGTATATGTGTGACATGTCATATTAGGAGACCAAATCATAGAAACATCTCTCGATAATATTAAGTCGGTAAACGTGAGGCAATTAGATTGACCCACGTGGCCTTCCATCGTTATGAGTAGGAACCGAATCCCGGTGTAGGTTGAGTTGGTCGAGTCCCTCGAGACTCACCTATATCGCGATTCGCTATCTTGCTTACGACATAGAGATGTCACCAGTGACCTGAGGGCATGGTATGCTTGGTCGAGTCCCTCGAGGGTATATCATCAAATCAGACTCATCTTGTAACGAAGGTGTTGACTTAACCGAGCATCATGGTTGGTCGAGTCCCTCGAGGCCATGGTGATTCGGAGGCCGAACAGGACGGGAATCACAAGGAGTTGTGATCGGCAAGAGTTGCCTACCTTTTAGGCTTAGTGTGATTGGTCGAGTCCCTCGAGGTTACACTAAGACGCTGATTGGATCCTGATCCCCACTAGAAGTCTGCCGGAGACTTCCGTTTCACGTGCTGAGGGTGTCGCGTGACTCGTTAGTGAAATAGTGGGAGCATATTAAGATAGAAGTCCATATCTTGATAGTTTATTTCTTGCAAAATCTGCATGTTATTCATTTCTGCTACATCTTTATTTTCAGAAAATGTCGTTTTCAAATCCCTTACGTGGCATACTTGATGTCAACCGCCTCACTGGTCCAAATTATACGGATTGGCTCCGTAACTTGAGAATTGTTCTCACAGCGGACAAAATCGTGTACGTCCTTGATACAGTGATGCCTACGCCCGAAGAAGGGGCAAGCGAGGATGAGATCGCTCGCTACGTGAAGTACATTGATGACTCCACTCTTGCTCAGTGCTATATGTTGGGCTCTATGACTCCAGAGTTACAGAGACAACATGAAAAGATGGATGCCAGATCCATTCTCCTACATGTCCGCAAATTGTTTGAGGAACAGGGAAGGACTCAACGATATGAGATATCCAAGAGCCTTTTCCACGCTAGGATGACTGAGGGGACACCGGTTCAGAACCATGTCCTAAAGATGATTGAGTGGATAGAGAAACTCACAGGTCTAGGAATGGTCCTAGAGGATAACTTGTGTGTGGACATTGTGCTTCAGTCCCTACCAGATTTCTTTTCACAGTTCATAATGAATTTTAATATGAACAAGCTTAAGGTGACTCTTCCAGAGCTCCTCAATATGTTGAGGGAGGCAGAGAGTACTATTAAGAAAGAGAAGCCAGTTCTCTACACTAGTGAGACCAGAAAGAAAAGGAAAGCATAAAGGTCCCTTAAGAAGGGAAAGGGCAAAGGCAAACAAGGTAAAACAAAGGTTGCTAAGAAAGACCCAACAAAGGACAAAGGCCAATGCTTCCACTGTGGTAAAGATGGGCAATGGAAGAGAAACTGCAAAGAGTACCTTACAGAAAGGGCGAAACAAAAGCTTGATGAAGCTTCAGGTACATTCATGATCAGTCTCCATTTGTCAGACTCTTATGATAACACATGGGTATTGGATACCGGTAGTGCTTATCATATATGCAATTCGTTGCAGGTTCTGGCAAGACCTAGGAGACTAGAGAGAGGCGAGATGGACCTCAAGATGGGTAATGGAGCAAAAGTTGCTGTATTAGCTGTTGGCGAGGTCGCCCTACATCTGCCTAGTGGAGCTTTTATTGCATTAGATGCATGTTATTTTGTTCTTTCTATTATCAAAAACATTATCTCCATTTCATGTTTAACAGTTAGTGGATATAAATTTGTTTTTGAGAACAATGGTTGTTCGATATTATTAGATGATAAGATCATCACGAAAGGAACATTGCATAATGGTTTATTTATGTTAGACACCACTCCACATATCATAAATGTAAATGTGTCCAAAAGGAAACGAGATGAGTTGAACAGTGCATACCTATGGCATTGTAGACTAGGTCACATCCATGAAAGAAGGATTCAAAAGTTACTAAATGATGGATATCTAGATCCATTCGACTATATGTTTTATGCAACTTGTGAGCCTTGCATTCGTGAAAAATTGACCAACTCTCCATTTAGTGGAACTGGAGAGAGAGCCACTAAGTTGTTGGAACTCATACATAGTGATATATGTGGACCCATGTCAACTCATGCCATTGGAGGTTACTCCTACTTCATTACATTTACTGATGATTTCTCAAGGTATGGATATGTGTACTTAATGAAGTACAAGTCCGAGGCCTTTGAGAAATTCAGAAAGTATAAGAATGAGGTGGAGAACCAGACTGGAAAGAGTATCAAAACTCTTCGATCAGATCGAGGAGGTGAGTACTTAAGTACAGAGTTTACTCAGTTCCTCAAGGACCATGGGATATTATCCCAATGGACACCTCCTTACACACCTCAGCTCAATGGTGACTCTGAAAGGAGAAATCGTACTTTATTAGATATGGTACGGTCCATGATGAGTTTCGCTGACCTACCCATCTCATTCTGGGGATATGCCCTAGAAACCGCAGCTTACCTTCTGAACAGAGTTCCAACTAAGTCGGTAGTGTCTACACCATATGAGATATGGAAAAGGAAGAATCCTGATCTTAAGGTTGTTAAGATTTGGGGTTGCCCAGCCCACGTTAAAAGACACAAGGACAGAGCGATGCATATTTGTGGGATACCCCAAGGAAACTTGTGGGTATTACTTCTATCATCTCGAGGACCAAAAGGTCTTTGTAGCTAAGAGAGTAGTGTTCCTTGAGAAGGAACACATTCTTGGCGGAGACAGTGGGAGAATGATAGAGTTGAGCGAAGTTAGAGAACCAAGCTCAAGCACCACTCTACAGCCCGAGTCTGTTCAGGTACCTAATACACAAGTTTCAACTTTACGCAGGTCTCATACAGTATCTCATCCTCCTAAGAGATATGTGGAACATATTAGAGGAGAGGATGCTGAGGATATTGATCCTCAGACCTACGAGGAGGCTATTATGAGTATAGACTCCGGGAAGTGGCAAGAAGCCATGAATTCTGAGATGGATTCTATGTACTCCAATAAGGTTTGAAACCTAGTTGATGCGCCCGAAGGTATTGTACCCATCGATTGCAAATGGATCTTTAAGAAAAAGATCGGAGTAGATGGAAAGGTAGAGACCTATAAAGCAAGGCTAGTGGCTAAGGGGTATCGTCAAAGACAAGGTGTTGACTACGACGAAACTTTCTCACCCGTAGCAATGCTAAAATCCATCAGAATTCTATTGGCTATTGCAAAACACTATGATTATGAGATCTGGCAGATGGATGTGAAAATCGCATTCCTCAATGGGAACCTCGAGGAGGAGGTGTATATGATGCAACCTGAGAGATTCGTGTCCAAGAACTGCCCAAATAAGGTGTGTAGGTTGCTTAAATCCATTTATGGACTAAAGCAAGCTTCCCGAAGTTGGAACATAAGATTTGATGAGTCAATCAGATCTTATGACTTCGTTAAGAACGAAGATGAGCCTTGTGTGTACAGGAAGGTAAGTGGGAGCGCTATCACCTTTTTGGTGTTATATGTGGATGATATCCTCATCATTGGGAATGACATAGGAATGCTATCCATAGTAAAGACTTAGTTATCTAGACACTTCTCCATAAACGACTTAGGGGAAGCATCCTATATCTTGGGGATTAGAATATATAGAGATAGATCCAAGAGGATGCTTGGCTTGTCCCAGTCCAGGTACATAGAAACCATTGTCAAAAGGTTTGACATGGAAAACTACCAGAAGAAAGGGCAAACATGAACATGATACCTTATGCCTCAGCAATAGGGTCTATCATGTATGTCATGCTATGTACTAGGCCTGATATAGCGCATGCTCTGAGTGTCACGAGCAGGTATCAGGCGGATCCAGGCTTGGAGCACTGGAAAGCAGTAAAGTGTATCCTTAAGTACTTGAGAAGGACTAAGGATCTTTTACTAGTATATGGAGGTAATAGCCTTAAGGTTGAAGGCTTCACTGACTCAAGTTTTCAGTCTGATGTCGATGATAGCAAGTCGAATTCAGGGTATGTGTACACCTTGAATGAAGGAGCAGTGTGCTGGAAGAGTTCCAAGCAAGATACCACTGCTGACTCGACCACAGAGGCGGAGTACATTGCTGCATCGGATGCAGCAAAGGAGGGAGTCTAGGTGAAGAAGTTCATCACAGATTTGGGAGTCGATACAGATAGCGACAAGTCGACTTCCTTATATTGCGACAACTATGGGGTGATTACTCAATTAAGGGAACCCGGGTCTCAACATAAGTGTTTTGAGGAGGTTCCAGCTTATAAGAGAGATCGTAACCCGAGGAGATGTAGCAGTGGAAAAAGTTCCATCCGAAGGTAACATTGCAGATCCACTGACAAAGTCGTTGTCTCAGATTGTCTATGAGCGTCACAGGAGTCTGATGGGGATCAGACACAGAGGTGATTGGCTTTAGGTCAAGTGGGAGATTGCTAGTCATAGGTGCCCAGCAAGCCAATCACGTGAGTGATGGCACGTGTGACTTGATACAGAATCTTTTTGCTTATTGTATTTTGGCGTATATCACTTTATAACTATTGCATAAATGCATATATATATTGTGATGTCCTTGGATTTGTGCAATGGGAATCGGATCGTGATGAGATCACGATAATGAGATCGATTCACCTTTAAACACATATCCTAAATAATCCCGGTCATAGGTTACTCGAGAGGGACATCGTGATAACCGGATAGACTGGTGTGCTGTATATCCGTCCATATGATGGATACAGCTGGTCTCATAGCTGCTCGTGTAGGGACACTAGGGATACAGTATAGGTGCTCATTGGAGAATGAGTTCACTGATTGATCCGCTTACGGAATGCTGGATGGTTGATGATGCCTTATTGTCAGACAACGATTCCGTAGTCCTAGTGGTGTATCTGGTCCTTAGACTTGAGACACCAAGGATGTCCTGTATGAGTGCTCCACTCTTTGATACCAGACTTATAGGTTTGGCTGTCCCCAGATCTAGTACAACTGGTCATTGGGAGTGGTAGTCGACCTTACGAGGGCTATTGAGTGTCAATAGAGGATCATCCACTCTCGGCGTCATGAGAGGAATATCCTATGTGTTCTTGCTCAGACAAATCCCTGGCCAGGGTCATTCGGGTTGAGAGAGAAAGAGTTCTCCGGGAGAATCCGATTAGAGCGAGACTCGAGTAGAAACCGTATGGGTCTGACAGCACCATGCTCGATATACGGTCTCTGGGATATTAGATGGATGAGGGACTATAGGTACATGGTAACTGAGGACATTAAGGTCCAATGGATTGGATTCCCTGTATCGTCTGGGGACTACGGCGTAGTGGCCTAGTACGTCCGTAGTCGATGAGTCGAGTGAATTATTACAGAGATAATAATTCATTGAGTTAGAAGGAGTTCTGATAGGTATGACTCACGGCCAGCTCGATATTGGGCCTAGAGGGTCACACATATATGGTAGGCATTGCGATGAGTAGAGGTTCGGATATGAGATATCCGACGGAGCCCTTGTCTTATTGGATGCAGATCCAATACCCACTAGGGAAGGACCCATTAGGGTTTGACACGGGATCTCTATAAATAGGAGGGATTCACAGCCTCATAGGTTAGAGTCTTTGCTTGCCTTTCCTATTCTCCTCTCCCTCTCCACCTCAGAGTAGGCCTGGAGTTTTGAGGAGCGTCGTCGCAACCCTGCTGTGTGGATCACCGCTAGAGAGGAGGACGCTTGACCTCCTTCACCCTCTCCTAAGGATCTACAAGGAAACAGGGATATACGATCTCCCTAGGTAACACAATCTCTATACGCAGTTTTGTGTTTTGCGGATTTTTGCGCACCAATCTTCGCACGACGACGAACATCTTTTTGGGAATCGGGGATTTTTGTTTTCTTGTTCTTCCGCTGTGCATATGATGTCGCCCCCCATGATTTCCCAACAGTCGCAAGTTGGGAACCGATCTAGAGTGACTCGGGCGATGAACTGAGCCGAGGAGTTGCAAGTCGGGAATCAATCTGGAGCGACTCGGACAATGAACTGGGCCGGTGAGTCACAAGTCAGGAACCGATCTAGAGAGACTCGGGCGATGAACTGGGCCGGCGAGTCGTAAGTCGGGAATCGATCTGGAGCGACTCGGACAATGAACTAGGCCGGCGAGTCGCAAGTCGGGAATCGATCTATAGCGACTCAGACAATGAACTGAGCCAGCGAGTCGCAAGTCAGGAACCGATCTGGAGCGACTCGGGCAAGTATTGGGCCGACGAGTCGCAAGTCGAGGATCAAAATGGAGCGACTAGGGCAAAAGCTGTGCCGGCGTGGCGGCCGGTCCTCTAAGGGCGGTATCATGGCAGGATGATAATGGCCAATCGCTAGTCAGGGGACTGAGCTGTGTGGCTCAAGAGGAGACTAGTCCCATTGGTTGAGTAGTTGATCTCGGGCTTAGGTCTACTGGCGGGAGACCCTTTGTCATTAGCGGTGCCATTACGCCATGTGGCATGCTGATTGGGGCAACGCAGGTTCTGACTCGGGCCAATCGAGCTTCTTGTGAGCTTGCGATGGGGGCGCTGGAGCTGCTCCTCGGATTTGCTCCATCCTCAGCCTCTTGTTGTCCTCGCGCCTCCTCGCCATTAGGGCTTCAGCAGCGATGTACTGATTGGCGCGCTGGAGCATCTCGGGAATGGTCGCGGGTGGCTTTTCGATGAGTGACCAAAAGAGCCTCGAGGGCCTCAAGCCCCTTAGGAATGCCTGCATGGTTACAGGAGGGTGAGCGTCTTGGAATCCCCGGATTTTTGCGGCAAAGCGCGCCACGAATTGGGGGAGCGATTCGCCAAATATTATTTTCGCGTCTCCTCACAAGTTTTCTCCATTCCACCTATTGAAATGTAATGGTTAAGGATATGAATTGATAATAAAAAACCCTGTAAGTGGTAAACAATACCTATGGATTGATTCGGTTAGTCTTTCTACTTCATTTAGAGAACCTTTCTCGTCGAATAAATCATCTGCAATGGTAACTATGACTCCACACTCTGCGACTACATGAATATAAAGGACATATCGGAACAGTGCTAAAAAAAGTAACAATATGTTGTCCTCTCTTGGCCAATGCCCATTTTAGATAGCCCTGATTCTTCAGACGACCTAGTAATGTTTTTCAATGAAAGAGAAAACCTACTGGATCATATATGGATAGTCATTTAACCTTTAACATGAAATATATTACCTCTTGAGTTCCTCAAGTTCATTTTTGTAAAGGAATTGGCGATTTAAGAAGCTCTCAATTGCAAGTTTGACGACAAACGGGGAACATGAAAGCCTGTGTTTGCACACGTTTGATGTTACAAATTGTTTTTGTAGAATTCCATAACAACTTTTTGTAAAAATTGTGAAAGAGGAGAAGCATGGGAGTTTAAATTCCAAAAGTCTTACTGAAGTCGGGTAGTGCTAGTACGAGCATTGTCGCCATTGTGACTTTAAATTCATCGAAGACGGTGGTGGCTTTGTCTGACCATTGGAAAGTATCTTTTTTCAGCAAAGAAGTAAGGGGTGCACTGATCTTTCTATAGTTTTTCACGAACTTATGGTAGTAGCCTGTTAAACCGAGAAAGTCACGTAATAATTTTATGTTCCTCGGGGTCGGCCAGTTCTGCATTGCTTCAATTTTGGAGGGGTCTACCACTATACCTTCCTCTGACATGATATGCCTAAGATATTCTATTTTCTTTTGAAGAAAGCTGTATTTCAATTTTTTGAAAAAAAAATAAGTTTTCGTAAAATCATCAAAACATGTCATAAGTGCTGAAAATGACTTTCAAGAGAAGGGCTGTAAAAAAGGATATCGTCGAAGAAAACTAGCACAAACTTACAAAGATAATTCTGAAAAATATCATTCATAAGGCTATGGAAGGTAGAGGGAGCATTAGTGAGACCAAAGGGTATTATTAAAAATTCGTAGTAGCCGTTGTGTGTTCGAAAGACAGTTTTCGGTATGTCTTCTTCGCGCACTCGTATTTGATGATACTTGGATTGAAGGTCCAGCTTTGTGAAGACTCATGCTCTCTTTAATTCATCAAATAATTTATCTACTACTAGAATAGGATATTTGTCCATGATAGTTATACCATTGAGAGCTCAGTAACCAACGGACATTCGCCATATTCCATCCTTCTTTCATACAAGGAGCACTGGTGAAGAGTAGGAGCTGCAACTTGGCCGAATAACTCCTGTTTCAAATATTTCTTTTATAATCTTTTCTATTTCATCCTTTTGGAGATGTGGATACCGGTATGACCGAGTATTTGCTGGAGGTTTTTCTGGAAGAATTGGTATACAATGATTATACCAATGGGTAGGAGGTAGGTTGCGCGGTTCGTCAAATATATCTGAAAATTTAGCAAGCAAAGAAAGTAGGTTTGGATCTTCAAATTCTATTGGTTTTCCCTTAGTTTGCTACTCAAGTTGTACCAAAAAGCTGCTGCATACTTTATGTAAAACCTTCTCCATTCATTGTGTGCAAATCGTTGTTACGTTGCCCCCACAATTCCCATGCAGTATCACCTCTTTCCCCTTGCTGTAAAATTTCATAATTAGTTTTACAAAGTTCCAGGAAACATCATCTAATGTCATCAGCCATTTGATGCTGAGCATGGCCTCATAATCATCAAGAGGGAGGAGGTTGAAATATGTAATTATCTCTTGGTCCTGCAACAACAATTTCACCCGTGGGCACCTATGATCACACTTCAAAATTCATCCGTCGACGACCTTAACGTCAAATCTGCTATAATTTTTGATAGGTAAGGCTATCCGGATAGCAATCTTGTTGTTTATAAAATTATTAGTACTTCCAGTGTCAATAAGAACGGTGATAGGTTGTTGCTTCAGTAGTCCTCCCACTTTCATCGTTTGTGAGTTTGCGTAACCGACAAGGGCATATATCATAATATCAATCGGTTGCTGTTCTTCATCCACAACCTCTTCCTCATGCTCCTGGACCTCCTCCTTCATGTCTTCAAGAGGTTCAATCAATAAGAGGTGGCCCCTTTTGCAGCGATGATCGCGGTTCCATGGCTCATCATAATTCCAACAAAAACTCTTTGCTAATCGGTCACATAGTTCTTCTCTTGTCAATTTTTTTAGCAGTGAAGGATGGCTGAGAGCAGAAGGAGGTTTATATGCTGTGGGCCTAGGAGAGGATCTCATCCTTCGAGCATCTTGGTTGAGCCGTTCTTCTTGTATTCTGGCGAAAGAAATTACAGTTGCCATAGTACGGGGCTGTCGTACCTTAACCTCCCCTTTTATCTGTAGCTTGAGTGGTTCAATGAATGTTTCTAACAATTAATGGTTGGTCCAATCACGAGCAAGGTAGGATAGCCTCTCAAACCTAGTTTGATACGCTTGAATCGTAGAGGTTTGTCGAATCTTTGCGAGTTGGTCATCGATATTTTCATACTCCGTAGGTCCGAAACGATTTACTAGTGCGTTCTTAAATTGATTCTACGTCGGAGCCCCATGATTATATTCTAGCTAATTGTACCATTGAATAGCATCTCCTTCAAGGTGGATGACAGTAATTTCCACCATAGCATCATCCGACGTTCGGTAGTAGCGAAAGTAACGTTCAACGCGTGAAATCCACCCTGCTAGGTCTCCTTCCCATCGCGGGAAGTCTACTCTCATACATGGCTGAAGCATGTCCGAGGGCTATCTCTCCTTCTTTTGAGGCCTTTCTGAACTCTCTCCTTACTAAAATTTGGTTGGACTCGGCAATTGTCCAATTCTGAATTCTACAAACAAAGTGCACAATCTGTCCTCCAAGCGCGATTCAATCCGAGATTCTCATGCTTCAAATTTGGTATTAATTGGATCTTAAGAAACTATAGCATATGCTTATAGATAAGAGATGTCCTTGTCTTTTTTCTGTTGATGGGTTAATGGCATGAGATGGTGGAAGGTTTAGAAAAATTGAGGATCATGGAAAGGTACTGCAGTAGGTTTGTACATCTAAAGTATAACAGTTTGGACGTAAAAGGTCAGTGATTTATATTAAGAATTTTTTGATGAAACTAAAGGAAAATCTGCTAGAAGTGTCAAAGCTGTCGTAAAAAAATTGTAGAGATTTGGACAGAAAAAAATGTAGTAGCAAAATCAAACAAACTGTGTTATGTGGTTGGAATTCTACGATGCATGTTTCGTTATAGAGATAAAAACTTTACAATGAAAAGTTTATGTAGCAATATAGGAACAATTTTTTTAGATTTTTGAATAAGGATAACTGAATTGTAGTAGCAGTGAGGTAGGAAAATAGAACCTGTTGCAATTCATGGGGAGATCAAAGAATGATCCGCGGTGGTGGAGATAATGACAGAATTCGACGATGATCTTTTAAGCAATTATGGGAATTACTTTGGGCGGCTGTGAAGGGATAATGGATGTGGAAGGGCAGCGAGATACTAAGAATGTTGCTTTGATACCAAGTGTTAAAACCCTTGAGGATTCTAAGCTTGGGGTTGATCTCTTTAGGAGGTCGGCCTCCTTGGAACTCTATAGGGGTTCCTTTCTCTAGGTTACTATTCAAAGGCTGCTAAAAAGATTCATCTATTTTTTCTTAAAAGAGGATAAATACATGACTATTTATATGACTTCTAAACCCCAACTCCTAATATGACTCCTACTTCTAACCAACTCCTAATGCTTTTCTAAGAAGCAACATTCAAACTAATCTTAACCTTAGTCGGCCTCTTCACCTCTTTAATAGGGGTCAGCTAGATAGGTTTTACATGAATGTCCCTTCAATAAAACTCAATTAGAACTCTCCTAGCTAGAGTCTTAACATCTTTAATATAAATAGTAATGGAGAAGCCTTTATTTTTTTAAATAAATTATATATCTTTTTTAAATTATTCATACCAAGATTTTGTTAGTGCTACTCATGTTTGTATTAATATTTTGATTTATTTTATTATTTTAATGGTTTAATGATTAATAATAAAATTTGGATGATAAAAGTGATTATTATGAGTGTTTATGCAATATAAATAGAACTATTTAATGAAGGGATACATATATCTTCGATAAAGACATATTTCAAAAATAAGAATTTTTTTTATATCATCTAAAAAAAATACAATAAAAACATCAAAGAGTTAAAACAAGTTGATTTTGCGATGAAGACAAAAAAAAAAAAAAACTTGTCGATAGTAAATAAGAAAATTGAGATATCTTGAGTGAAATAGTGTTTTTTTTTTCGGTATCATTTATGCATATTGCTTATCAAAATCAGGTGCTGAACCAGAAATCATGCATTCATGAATATGAAAGCTGGTTCAATTAGGACGTTGATCCTTAATAGTGAAGTCATGGGATCGGTTCCTACCTTCATAATTAATTCTTACAAAAAGAGCCCAACAAATTTAATAGCTATTTGACTGCATGTCATTGCACTTAAAACAAAGAGGTCCATTGAATTTACTCCCTTGTATTGATCTTCATATTTCATCAACAAGACATTGCTCGATCAATACAATCTTCTCTTACAAAAAAAAAAGGTTTTAGCTATAATGATAGAGTTGTCTAAACATTAATCTCCAAAGCATCATAAAATGCCATGTTAATGTTTTGAAGCAATGCTGTAGGCGAGTCAAATTTATTAGTCGTATCATAGAGCATCCAAAATGCTTTCAGAGTTGTCAAGTGTAGCTCTTTCCATAATTTTGGAACACTATTATATTCATCACCGAAGAGAAGCTCAACAAATTCCTTCCCTTTCTTCTCAAGAATGTCCCTTATGTGGTCAATTGAATCTTCGATACTTGCATCTGCATTCTCCTTCATATACAGTGGTACCATGTTAAACTTCCCATGCTCCAATTCTCGCTGAAATGGAAACTTACCGTCAACAAATATTGTCAATTCAACAAATACGATACGTCGATTGAATGAGTCACTATTACCTGGTAACTCTGGCTGTCATTCAATAAACGAGCACAGAACATTGCCAACTTAGTTATTTTGCTGTAACGGGATTTTATGTTGTCCTTTGGAGCTCCTGAGCAAGCCAAGCAACATGCAGGAAGAGTCATTACTTGTATGGCTACAGATGTCGTGGCGACTTCAATGTATTCATCAATTGAAGGTGCATGTTGACTACTACTCCACTTGAATTCCTTCAGCCATGAGGCGAACGCATCACGCCACTTCATATATATGCAGATCACCAAGTTAGTGAGAACCAAATTATTCTTAGTGGATGTTAATCGAGAAAAGAGAAAGATCAAACCTTACCATGTCATGAAGAACATCTTCCACACCATTATCATACTGACTAAATGATTTGAAAGCTATATCACATACAAGTTCGTCGAGCGCATCAAAAATTACTTTCGCATCGCCCCACAAGCTTTCTCCTTTCCACCTATTGAATGTAATGGTTTAAGGATATAAATTGATACTACAAACACATTTTAAGTGGTTAAGGATAGTACCTATGCACAGCTTCAGTTAGGATTTCTAGTTCATTTAGAGAACCTTTCTCGTCGAAGAAATCATCTGCAATGGTGACTATGATTGCACACTTTGCGACTATCTTCCGTAGATCCGAATGTAGAGGAAGACATGTTGGAACGGTGGCTAGAAAGTAACAATATGTTGTCTTCTCTCGGCCAAATCCCATTTTGGACAGCCCTGATTCTTCGGACCACCTAGTCATATTATTCAGTGAAAGAGAAAACCTATTAGATCATATCTGGATACTGTCACTTAACCTCTAACATGAAGTATATATTACCTCTTGAGTTCCTCAAGTTCATTTTTGTAAAGTGATTGGCGGTTTAAGAAGCTTTTAATTGCTAATTTGATGACGAACGGGGAACATGAAAGCCTGCATTTGCACAGGTTTGATGTTACTAATGGTTTTGTAGAATTCAATAGCAACTTCTTGCGAAAAATGTGAAAGATAAGTGCTTCAAGCATTACTAACTTCAAACATTTAAATTACCTGCAAGTGTTGGTCTTTCCGATCCACGTTATATAACCTTTACTTCTCTCTATATACATGCGATGCTCAAGATGGTCCATTCGAGCGAGCCATGGGAGTTCCATTTCATGCTCAATCTGTCGAAATTGTGACCAACATCAATGGTTAGTCTGAAGATTTCATAACACATCATTTACTATCATCAGTATCATATTCAAAATCGGCATCATATTCAAGATTACAAGGCATCGGCCTGAACTCTAATATTCAAAATCTCATGTAGTAAGCTAAACCATTGTTTCAACCGCAAGTTCGATACTTGGACTTTTGTTCGACCACAAGTTTTGTTTCAACCACAAGTTTCAACCATTGTTTCAACCACAAGTGTGTGTGTGTGTGTGTGTGTGTGAAGGCAAGATTATTAAGTGGTGAAGGCAAGATTTAAATCTAAGATTTTATGATGAACAATTAAAGTTTTACTTGTTAAGTTAGTAGACAGTTTCGTCATTATTGGTATTATTATTATTATTATTATTATTATTATTATTATTATTATTATTATAGATTTTCTAATGATCATGAAAGGTATGATCCAACGATATCTTCTTACCAATTAATTAACTATGCATGTGGTGCAAAAAAAGAAATTTTTTTATAAAGGGTAAGTGATAACTTTTTTTATAAAGATAATGTTAAAGGTAGGTTTTGATAAGTAACTTACTGTGATTTACCAACTAAGTTATGATTTTTAAAAAATTGATCCGATGAGATAACGAATATTCTATCTTTCATAAGTGTGTCTTGTATTTCATTAGACTTAAATTGAGATATTATAACAAATGAATATATATATATATATATATATATATATATATATACATATATATACAAATACATACATACATACATACATACATATATATGTATATATATCTATATATGTATATACATATATACATATACATAGATACATACATACATACATACATACATATTTATGTATATATATCTATATATGTATATACATATATATATATACACATACACAATCACGAAAATTTATGAATGATATATTATACCTCTTTCTCAAAACCGGTCAAGTCATTGTTGCCTTCTAAATGCAAACACTTATGCAATACTTTCATAGCAAAAACTTTGGCATTGTGAAGCTCAACTTCCTCGGGGAACATAAAGTGTGCTGCTCTGTAGACACCAACCATGGCTCCTAAGAATTCAGTGTAGTTCTCCATGATATGCGTGAGCACATCTTTCTCATCCATAAACCAACAAAACTTCCCTACATAAAACCGAAGATTACTAAGTTAGATGAATCATTAATTGCAACAACTGTGCATAGCATAATCTACTTATTAAAAATTTGAGATTATGGTAGCTATAAATTTTACTTGGTGTTACACGATATCCATATGCCCTTAAAAGATTAAAGGCTAACGAGTCTCTATATATATATTCCGATATCTCATAATTCTTGTAATCTTCTCGTTGTTGAGTAGCCCAATTCCTGCACGTTGAAAACAAAGCTAAAGTAATTTGTTTCCCAAGAACTATAAATGAAAATAAAAAATTATAGCAAAAAAACAAAAAGAGATAAAGATAAGGTGTCCTTAACATAATTTTCCATGAGTAAGTGCATGAAGCATCATTCTTCGCACTCTGGCTTTTAAATCGGTCTCTTTGTCTACGATATTATCTAACAATCTTGATAGTTGGAGTTATGTAGTGGCATGACATAGGAATTAAGATCATTTAAATCTATAACAGAGGCAGAAAATTAGTGGAATTTGGATTTTCAGTTAAAGTGGAGAAGCTCACCATTGTTTAGCCCGAGAGAGAGAGAGAGAGAGAGAGAGAGAGAGAGAGAGAGAGAGAGAGAGAGGTCGCTTCGCAAACATTGATCAAAACAGATCTATTATATAAGTGGAAGTTTTTCTTGCAATAAAAGATTGTGAACAACGACCCGCTGAACTTTAGAACATGCAACTGAAATGTCTTTGGATGGGCATTAGACTAGGGAGGACCTAAAACTAATGTGATCTATAGAGCATGGCTGGCTTATTGTAAGAAAACTTTCAGAAAAAGATTTTGTTATGTCCAATAGTAAGATATCTGAAACAAGGCAAGATTCTCTCTGCTTTTTACTCTCGATGGCTCTTCCAATCTGGTAAAGTACAAATTGATTAATCCTGAAATAATTATTAAATGGCCTCCAAAAGTTTTGAAAATAGGGGAGAAAGAAAAATAACCTCACAAAAAAAGAAAATAATTTGTATGTAGGAGAAATTCTAGGTCACGTTAACTCGTCTTGGTGTTGGATGAGAATTCACCTCAGAGAGTACATGAATCGAGACATATCAACCAACATCGGGTACCATCCATAAAGTCATTGCAGTAGCTGTCGATATATATATATATATATATATGTATGTATATCTGATAATGATTAACAACGAGTTCCAGTAGCCACACAATGCCATACCTGTAAGTATGGTCCATAACGCCTCGTATTTCTTCCGCAAAATGCTCACCACACCATAACCTCCTCAAATGATCCACCAGACACAGCTTTATGAGATCTTCGTCCACAGGAAACACGGAAGGAACTGTTTACTCCACACCAATTCTACCTTTTAGAATATGCATCCATCTAACTCGAAATAGATTCTTTGTTAGTGGACTTACCCACGTTACTGCATCGTTTCATCATGGTCTGCAGGTACTCCAAGCAATTCCTATCGCCTGTAATCATGAAAGCACAAGCGGTTGCAGAAGGAGAGTGGAAGAGCGAGCCGTCTTCCATCTGAAGCCCAAGAATCACTTCATGATTTGGCCTGCAGCTTATTGGCAGGGTCTCAAGGAACGACGTTAGCGGGGGGTGGCGATCGTTGCCGGAAGATTTTTCCCTGCCATATCATAGTAGAATTCACTGTGTATGAGCAAGAAAACAGAGTCCCAGCCTTGCGCGGCTAATGTATACTACTATGACCGACCCTTACATTGCCAATATGGTTTCTCTTCTGTTGAAGACGTTGTTCACTGCTGGCATGCTGCCGCCGTCGGGAAGAACGGGTAGGCCTTTGGCCAGTGCCAGCTCAAGCATGCCAGGGAAGACGATGGAGAACCACCGAGGGATGCCACCGCGATGCTCCATCAGAAGTTTCACCATGTTTGCACGAAGAAATCCTAATCCTAATAAAAATGGAAGAGTATGTCAAGAAGTACATGCTAATCCAAGATCAGAGATGTGAAGATCATGTGCATCTTAGGAAGGAAATATATCTAAAGATCTACCACATGCAATTTAGATCAACATCAAAGACATCACCATTAACTTTGTCAAAATCTATCAGAGAATTTGACTCAAAGAACCAGATTTAGGAGGTCTAGACTCCAAGCTACTTTCAGTCCTTAAAGCAAATTAAGAATTCATCTGTCAGCTCAAAGAAAGAAAGCTTCACTCTCTGAATAATGAGTACCCATTCTACGAAGTGATAACTATGTAATCTCCAATTACTATGTGATTTGTGGAGCTTGTACATATTTATGTTAGAAGAACTATCATAGTGAAAATAAATCATGCTTGTTAAAATAGTGTACAAATGTATGATTTGTGGAGCTGCTGCTATTTTGGAAAGATTAAAATCTATCGTTCGCGAGTCGATTCCGCAGGTTCGTATCGAAAGTGACTCCTTACTGATGACATACAGTGATGGAGTTATCGTAAGTTAGGGCTTGTCCTTTCTTTGAAACAGATGTTGCTTTCTGATGCATATAGTGCAATACTGTAATTTGACTTTTGTTTGCAAGAAATAAAATGACAGTTAGGTACTTGTAATTAGCTAGATTGCGACTAGGTTTTGTTATCCAAGCAACCATAACCGGTTCGCTCTGCAAATAAAGGCAATGTTCATTTAGAGTATTTATAATTATAGCTATAGAATTAATTGTTCTTTATACTCCAAACTCTGCCGATATTGTTCCATTCTCTCAATGGCTTCCCAGAGTACAAGTTCGGGGTTCCATATCAACTCTATCATTTTGGAGAATCAGTTTATATGAATATACTGCATAATAACTTGAGTTTATCCAAATAAATATTATTATGCAAAGCTTTATAAACCAAACCACTGAAAAAATATGTAGATATCGAAGGAGGGTGAAGATGGTTGGGTGTGCCAGTTTTACCTTTCTCGATATTAGCATGGCCAGTGTCCCATGCATTGAGTGCAACAACACAAGCGAGGGTGGAGGTGAGAGAGTCCATGGGGGTGCCGAGCTCCCCCCAGTACCCTTCGTCTCTCTGGTGGCGGAGTATCCACTCCAGGCACTTGGGAAACATGGGACTATGAGGAGACTGAGGACCGGCAACCATGGCGACCCATGCAGTGTCGTAGGGCGACAGTGGCAGGAAGGAGAGCATGTCAGCTGAGGGGGAGAACATCTCATCCTTAATCCTTTCAACAAGGTAAGAGAGTGACTCATCCATCTCCTAAACAGCGAATGGATCGGTACGTGTTCGAGCTGAGGGGTTCAAGGAGGCTCTATCTATTTATAGAAGCAGCTCACCGCAAAAAACATCGATCGAGCAGTTGATGCACGCTTATATCATCTGTTGTCGGTGAACTTTGTGTGGCTGTACATCTCTGCCAAACGCACTGTTGACTCACTGTGCATCTTTGTGTGTTGATCTATGATGAGTGGCCATAGATTGATTTGATGTCATTTTCTGTTCATGTCACCTGTAGACAAATGGAAGTATAGCTTTGCAACAGGTCGAGATTCGTGAGAAACGAGCACAGGCTGCTGGTTTCTCAAGCGTGGAACATGCTGCTGTCCCTCTCTACTAGCTCATTTCATTCTTTGTATGCAATAAGGGCGATGGCTTCATGTCACCAACTTTTCTCGAAGAGTTATGTTATGGGGCCCACCATGTCATAAGAAACCAAGATAGAACTTTGTCATTTTTTAACAATAATTTGTAGGGAGAAAACAAGTAGAATCCATCATTTGTTTTTGTTTCAATTGATGACATAAGACGAGTCGTAGCGAGTTGATTGTAATAAAAAGAAATAAAAGAATAAAAAGAAATAATATGATTGTAATAAAGACTGCAATCATATCATATCAAATCAAATATATATATATATATATATATATATATATATATATATATAGTATGTTCTTTTTGAAAAAGATAATAATCTGACTTGATTTAAAAAATAATGATATTATTTATTGATAAGTTCTATTTTTATAGAGAGAATCTTTTAATTCTGGTCCAACGAATACTCTTTCCCATCAGATACTCCATTTCCGAGATCTCAGGTAATGGGCAAAATGGTCAGCGTACGCTTCGTCCGGGTCGATGCCCCAATAGAGCAAACATTCATTTTGTCTGCAAACACACTGCTGGCTCGCTGCGCATGTCAAGCTTGGATGCGTGAGACGATGAATTGATTGATGTTGACGTCTCAACTCATGCGTTCCCATACAACACAACCTCCAGCTTTCTTGAACCAAATATTTCATGAAGCCTGGAGATGTCTCAACCAGGAATTCGGAGTCGCAATAAAACATATCCGAGAAATGGCCAAGATGAAGGAGCAATCCTCGTGGGATTGGTGGAACCATTTTATGCCACGTCCAGTTGTGTAGGTCTCCCTATCAACTCTTAGGTTAGTCCAAGTGAGAACAACAAACTAATGGATATAAAAGCCCGACAAGTTACAACAGTGTTCCTTTCGTAGCAAATCTATGTTCAAGTTAGAAAAGACTTAGAATAGTATAAGTTTTCAACTTTGAATTGGTCACTATTATCTACCGATCAATATTTATCGATATGACACATATTTATTGGAATCGAATCAAATAATCAAACCTAACAAATTAAAAATTAGATCATTAATCAATATGATTCAATTATCAGATTTGGATATATTAAAAAATCGAATGAACTTGAAATAACAAATTAATGGACATAGAAATCCGATAAGTTACAAGAACGTTTCTTCCATGCTAGAAAAAGATTTGGGATATTACAAGTTCTCAACTTCGAATTCGTCACTACTATCTGCCAATCAATATTTATTGATACTACACATATTGATTAGAATCGGACCGAATCAAATAATCGGACCCAAAAAAATTAAAAATTAGATTATTGATCAATATGATTCAATTATTAGATTGGATATGTTAAAAATAAAAAAACTGAATAACCCAATCGATTTTTAGATAACTCACCCATATGAATCAACCATGTTACATAAAATCGATCTGATTTTATAATATAGTGAAAGATTGTTTAAATATACTTAACTAAATAAATTTTTTGTTATTTGTTTAAGAAGACGTTTACATCAAGTGAGAAATAAATTATAATTAATCCGATTTAGTGTAATTATCATCAATGTTTATGTTTATAATGTTGGTTGATGTTATCATTTTTATTACTTTCTATACAACTTATTAAAATTAATTATAATATTTTAGATTTTAACTATGTATAATTTTAAATTATTTAATATATTTTAAAAAGTACTAATAATTATTAACCAAGTAAAGCTTCGCAGGATGCCAAGTCTGCCCATTGGATTTTAAGGATTTGTGGCTGAAATTTTGATCCCTAAACTTCTTGACCAAAGTATCCCTGGATTTACGATGTTCAGAAAGCACCTTCACACACAATTATGCAATCAAAATCAATTTGTCGATTAGAGGAGAGTAAATTATATTTATGGGTCGAAGGATGCATATTTTTGCCTCTAATTCTTTCACATTCTATGATTTTTAAAGATTTTTATGATAATTAATTATCATAAATCAATCTAAACTTTAACCATTAGAATATTAGAACATGCTTCTAAGATGATTAATATTATTTTTTATTCTTTAAAATTTTATGATGATTAATTATCAAAATTAGAAATTTTTAAAATATGATATGTGATCAAGTATAACTTGGTCAACTTTCATGGAATCGACTCAAACTTCCACTAAACTAACTAGTAATGATTCTAAGACAATTAGTCTTTTTTATTTTTATAATAATTAATTATCAAAATTAGAGTTTTTTGAATAGATTATATGATGGAGTGTTACTCAATTCAATTTCTGGTATAATTTAGTAAATTTTTACTAAATCGATCTAAACTTTCATTGAATCACTAAAATATGATTTTAAAATAATTAATATATTTTATTTTTAAATATTTTATGATAATTAATCTATTAAAATTTAAGATTTTTTGAACTAGTATGATAATCGAGTATAACTTAGCTCGATTTTGAGTGTAACTTGATCAACTTTCACTAGACCAAGTCAAAATTTGATAGAATCATTAGGACTTGATTTAAGATGATTGGTGCCTTTTTTTATTTTTTTTAATTTTATCATAATTAGTTATCAACATTAGAGATATTTTTAATATCATCTATGATTAAGTAATTTAAGCAAATGCCTAAAGATATATTATTGTCAAGTAAAAATGGAGGTATCATTCGATAAAAAGTTATAATGAGATTTTTTAGGTAAAATATCTAAAATTCTTTTAATAGCGATTTTGTAAAGCAAAGAGTTGCCAAGTGAGTCAAATTTATTAGTCGAGTTATATAGCATCCAAAATGGCTTCAGACTTGCAAGTGTAGCTCTTTCCGTAATTTTGGAACACTACTGTACGTTGCCAAGTGTAGCTCTTTCCGTAATTTTGGAACACTACTGTACACTGATGAAAAGCTCCACAAATTCCTTCCCCTTGTCAAAGGTGGTGTTCTTTACGTTGCCAATTGAATCTTCGACGCTGACATCTGGATTCTCTTTCCCATGTTCGAATTCTCGCTGAAATATAAATTACTATCTACATATATTATATATCAATCGAACATGTTAATGCAAATCAGTTTTTTTTCTGTAATTTCTTTCTCTATCCCTTTTCTAATATGGTATCAAAGCAATAGCCCCAGTAAACTGAGGGCTCTATCTCGCCTCAGAACTACGGTAACCAAGTATTCCACCACAGCCAGTGCATCCTTCTTCAAGGAGAACCTCGGCAGCAGTAGTGCGCTCGAGGAGGGCGAGTTCGAGAAGCCCGTCCATACGTACACCTGCACCGCTATTCTTCTCCTTGGCTGTAAAAGGCAGTGCCACTATGTCGCTGTGTCGCTGCTCCTCCTTAGCTGGCTGGAAAGGGTAGACTCATATGGCTAGAAAGAGCAGCGTCGCTGTGCTACTGCGTTGCTGCTTCTCCCCTTCCAGCCTCGCCAGAGGCCGACGGAACTCCCCCACCATGTAGTAGCTTCCTCTGCTGCATAATTACAATGAAGCTGCAACTACGTTCTCAGCTGTATATCAAGTACAAGGTTCGCATCCTTCTCCGATCTCTCTCTTGTCTCGTCGGCTTTGATCTTCCTTTTTCAGCTCGCCCCGCGAAGCCCGCTGTGCACCCTCGTGGGTGTTGGGTCCAGCCCATATGTGGGCTTGGACAAATTGGGCCGTTTGAGCCCAAATCAAAGAAATTAAAAAGAGAGAGAGATAGGGTTGTGAAGTGAGCAGCGTGTAGCGTGAGAACACTGAGAGCGTGCAGCGAGCGGCGATGCAGAGAGAGGAGAGAAAAAGATTATGTTTCTGAGTTTTCTGCTTAACGATCGGGGGCCAATCTGTCACGGACTTATCTGGTTTTGCCTAAGTCGTGCGGCACCCTTGCGTGTCCATCCGCAAAGGTCAGCCTCCCCGAAGTCTCCTATGTCCCTTAGGACCCAAGAAAGAGAGAGAACGGGTTAGAGAAAACGCCTCAATCGGGATCCACAAGCAAACATCTCCGAAAAACACTTCATAGACAATGCAAATTACAAACAGACTTTACAAGCTCTGAACAGTTACACAACAAAGGGTAAAATGATCCATTACAGACCGAAAATCTCTCGCACGTGTCCACATGACACAACCTTTATTTACAAGCCTAAAAAGGCCACCAACCCAACTAAAAGGGGACTATTAAGCCTTCGGTCGTCCCTCTACATGTTGTACAAGGTATGAACATGCCAAAAGACATGGACATACATAAGCATTACATCAAACATCTTGTTTAGAAGTTTGTCCGTGACATTCTCCCCCACTTATTCCTTCGACGTCCTCGTTGAAGCCTTTGTCGACACTGCAACTCCTCGCCTTTGCTGAGTTTTCAATCTTCTGCTCCAGCTATAATGCGCCTCTTGGCTCCTAGCTGCTCTCTACTGTTGTTTTTGAGTAGTCGAACCTTTGATCCGCCATGCTGCTTCAACTCACTAATGACTCTGACTCTGGTGTGGGGTTGGCTGAGTTGTGTTGATCCTTGTTGATTCCTGCGGATCCCCCAGATGAAGGAAAAGACCATCCTTACTGCGCTAGTCTCTCAAATTCCTCATGCTGCTTGAATTGGGTGGATGCTTGTTGGATCTTTAACGAGCATCGTCTCGCAAACTTATGATATTTTGGGTCCTTCCTCCACAAAATTTGCTTATTGGCTCTTCTTTCACTTAGTTGTCACATCCAAGTAGGTTCGCATCACTTCCGCTTTCGATTGGCATTTCGTTGGGAAATGAAGCGGACAATCTACTCTCAGTAGCACTGATCACCGTTGGTGAGGATTTGACAACTATTGTCTTCCATTATCTTCGAAGGGTCTTTGAACTTGTGCAGAGCTCCTCTACTGGATAGATAAGAGAATTGGGGTACTCAGTTTCGCTCATTCTCTTAAGAGTTGAGAAGGCAAAGGTTACTTGACTTCGCCCGCCTTCTCGAGGTTGTACTCCATGCATCGAGCTGGTTACTAGCCTTCGCCTACTCTTTGCTCACACTTCTGAAGCACTTGAAGTGTTTGCACTCCTTGCGTTGAGTTAGCTACTGTGATTCACCTTCTCAATGCCATTGAACTTCTGGAATGCAGGAAGTTTTCACCCCAACTTGGAGTAGTTCTCTCATAGGTTTGGTCGCTTCTGGGATTGTACCGTCTTCTCCATCAACCCTACCGCCTACTCCCCTGAGTAGCGAAGGTACAACACCGCGTACTGCCTGCTTCGTTCCTTAGTTATGCACTCTTGCATGACCCGAAGTCCTTCACTTTCAGCTATCTTGATGAGAAAACTCATTGACACCGGTCTTACGAAGTTCCTTGGCCTCTACCCTTCAGCCTTGTCTCGGTACTTAGAGATTGCCTCTGCATGCTCCACCTCCTCGGCCCCTTTCACGACCAAGCGCTCTCCCTCCATGAGAGCAAGGGATCAATGACTTTCACGGAAGTCTCGCCTCTGCGGTACCATGGCGCTGCCATGCCCATGGCACTACTATCCGTCGCCTCGCATCTGTATCCATTTTCTTCACAATCAGTAGATATGCCTCTGTGGCACTCCTCCGAGTCCACCTCCATTCTAACTGATGCTTGATTTTGGGTAGCTAAGTCCCTCTGGACTCTTCATCGCTTCCTCGCCCCTTTCGACCCCCTGCTTCAACACCTCTGTGTTCTCCAAGCAGTCTGTTTGGTCGATGGAAAGACAGACTGCAACTCCCATGCATGGCCTCTACCATCACGTTGTGGGGTTTGCACCGATTCTGTTCTCCTTAGCTTCCTTGGTAGCAATGTTCGCTTACTCGACCTTGTCCTCTGACTTACCGGGCTCCCTTAAGCGAATATGAGCTCTGGAGCAGTCCAACTCTCCAGCTGCTTCAATCATACCTCTGTATGATCAAGTCCCTCCCATGGAACTCACTGGTACTTGCATTCGAACTTTTTCCTTGGTGGAACATAGCCCCCATATGCTGATGACCAAGGCTTTCATCCGATGCAAAATTCGATGCACGCACGGAAGACCCGCCTCTGCGGTACCATGGCCTTCACTCCTTGAATCCATAGCCCTTCTTGCCGTCATGTTGTTCACCGAAGTGGAGCTTCCAGTAGCTCCTGATCATACCTCCGTATGATCTAGTCACTCACAGGACTATGTCGTGTGTATCGCATTGCCACGAATTGTTCCACCACGATCCGCTGCACCATGTCGCCTCCTGGTGATATCTCCATTGCATTCTGATCCTTGTGGAATAAACTCGAATTGTGAACCCTCCATGTGTGGCCTCTGCCAATACATCGCAGGGTCTCTTCCACCTTCGATTTTGTTCGCTCCTTTGGCAATCGACCTTCATCCACCCACTCTTGGGTCACACCTATATGAAGCACCGCTCTAGGACAGTTCGTCGCCTAGTAGCTCCCGAAGTCCCCCGACTTCGCTGCAATTAGTGCACCATTGTTTGGATCTTGGGCCTCTGCCCCTACCAGCACAATCTCCGCTATGCACCGCTTCCTTCATGGCAACTTGAATGGCAACACTGTGGCATATTCTTCAAGAGTACCCACCTCTGAGTCCTCTTGCCCCATGCTAAGGCCTTCTGAACCCAATTTTGCCTCTGCAAATTGAGTCGCCTTAGTTCCTCCATCAAATGCTTCTCCGAGATAAGGTGCATGTGCCGAGAAGCTCCCTTCGTCTTCGGCACCATGCAAGATGAGTCCGATCCGTCAGAATGAAGGACCCATGGAACAATATGATCCTACTCTTGCCTCTGCAAGAGTTCATGTCCTTGACCTCTGTCTAAGGAAAGCACTGTGCCTCTGCTCCATGTTCCAACTTCTATGCTGGCTCCCTTCATGCAGCTTGGGTACTTCGCCAAGTTACACCCAAGTTGCTCCGCTCCTCATTTTTGCATTGAGTCGATGGTGGCCCTCGTGCCCACCATTCCACGGGTCAGCCCTCCCTTGAGTCCGATCTCCAAATCGACTCCAAGTGTGTCTTCATTTGTGTTGCTTTGGGACGCTCCCCCACTTGATCTCGCAATGCATCCACCAATGCATTCTCTCAAGCGAGATCATGCGATGACTCCTCATCGCTTGCTCGGTCCATTGAGCTTCATGGAGTTGTTATTTATTGAGGTACTCCTCCTCAACATGTGCGGTCCGTCCCATGATTCTCCCTCTGGAGAGCCGGGACTTATCCCTCCTGGATAACTGTCCCATTGGAGCAACATCTCTCTTCGTTTCGGAGACCACCATCCCCTTGGACTACTCCGATCTGCTGACCAAACTGTGCATTGTTCTGCCACCTGCAAACGCACTTGCTAGATTGCGACTCCACGTCAATACAGCCCTCGCTGCACCACTCAAGGCCTAGCAACATGCTGAACTCGTTGCACACTTCAGCCTCCTACGGACGTATCCTTCACATGTCGAAGAGAAAGTTTCAATGCTCCATGGCGCTGAGTTTCGGTCGCCTTGGGATGGCCGCGAACATTCCATCGTCTGCATACAAGCCCATGCATGAGTATCAAATTCTTTGAGTTAGCAATTCCCCTCACCTCTGTGAGCTTTGCACAACTCTTTCGATCGCTGAGCAACTCATTCCACCTTGCATGGTCTCATCCTTTACCAAGCGCCTCGCTTGCCTTGAGCACCATCAAGTATAGTTGTCAACGTTGAGCCGTAGCTCAAACTCAACCATCCCAACCTTTGTGCGCTCCGCATTCTTCCAAGCTTGCCTGTTCTCGTGGTCCCTCTTGCGCGAAGGGTTGGTCATTCCTCTGAATGCCAATGTCAGATGCCCGCTCCTCCAAGCGACACCTTTTCCTTACATCTCCATGCCCGTTTTCCCCCAAACGGTCGCGCATGTGTTGACTGCCCTCAACTCAGCCTCGCTAGGTCCCCCATGTTTGCATGTTAAGTGTTTCTATGAGTGCTTGTCCCGCTCTGATACCATCTGTCACGGACTTAGCCAGTTTTGCCTAAGTCGTGCGGCACCCTTACGAGTCCGTCCGCAAAGGTCAACCTCCCCGAAGTCTCCCATATCCCTTAGGACCCAAGAAAGAGAGAGAACGGGTTAGAGAAAACACCTCAATCGGGATCCACAAGTAAACATCTCCGAAAAATACTTCATAGACAATGCAAATTACAAACAGACTTTACAAGCTCTGAACAGTTGCACAACAAAGGGTAAAATGGTCACTTACAGACCGAAAATCTCTCGCACGTGTCCACATGACACAACCTTTATTTACAAGCCTAAAGAGGCCACCAACCTAACTAAAAGGGGACTATTAAGCCTTCGGTCATCCCTCTACATGCTGTACAAGGCATGAACATGCCAAAAGACATGGACATACATAAGCATTACATCAAACATCTTGTTTAGAAGTTTGTCCGTGACAAAACGTTGTCAGTTTTGACCCAAATTTTATGTGGAGAATCCTTGCAGCAAACTCTACAATCGTAATAGTGTTGATCTATAGTTTACCCTCTCTAAGGTACTTTCCTATTATATCCACTTTGTGAGACCTAGAATTCTTTTACGAGGAGATCCACCATATGTGATGAAGATATGCAATTCTTGAGCCAAGATCTATGATCTTGATGTTATTGTGATCCTCTAGTTATTCTAGAGAAGACCTATTGTAAACTTGTTATCATTACTATTGATAGTGGAAGTTTGAGGTGGACTACGATCTTGTGGTTTTTCCCACATTGGGTTTTCCACGTTAAAAGATTTGGTCTCACTATGTGATTGATTTTTTGCTCTATTGTTTATACTGTGCTGGTTGATATTTTCATTTGGATATCAAGTTGGTATTTTGATGAGGAACTCATTTTGATACACAAAGAGGGAAAAGAATATTCCACTTTAACAGGTTTTTCCCAACAAGTAGTATCAGAGCAACAGGTTGTTTGGTGCTAGTTTTTCTTGTGTGATTGAAATGGAGTAGTCAGATGGTATGATTAAATTGAACTTATCAAAATTTTTCACTTGGAGGCGTCTGATAGAAGATTTGCTCTATTGCAAAGATTTGTATAAGCCTATCAAGGTTAAAGATAAACCTTCTACTATGGACGATGAAGAATGGGAAGTTCAACATAGAAAAGCTATTGCCTATATTAGAAGATGGATGAATATAAACTTGCATTAGCATATTTCTGATGAAACTAGAGCTGATGTTGTTTGGCAAAGGTTAGAAAACCTCTTTGCGAATAAGACAATGAGAAATAGAATTTCTCTCCCCAGAAGGCTTGTAAATTTGAAGTATAAAGATGGTGGTAATATTGTTGAGTATATAAGCCTATTTCAGAGTCTTGCAAACAAGTTGGTTGTTATGAAAATCAATATAGATGATGAGATGCAAAGATTATTACTTCTCAGCTCTTTACCAGAAAGTTGGGAAACGTATGTGGTGACTATTTACAACTCCACGCCAAAGGGAACTCTAACTATAGATATGGTTAAAGACAGTTTGCTAAATGAAGATGCCAGAAGAAAAGAACAGGGTGAATCTTCTTCTGGGGCATTTGTTATTGAAAAACAAGAAAGATGTGGAAGAAGTCATAGTATAAATCTACATGGTTATAGAGGAAGATCCAAGTTTAGAAAAGATATCAAATGTTTTCACTGTAACAGGCTAGGTCACATGAAGAAAGAGTGTAGGTTTTGGAAGCGAAAACAGAATGAAATGAAGAAAAATGAGAAAGAGACCAATACAGTTGTTGCTGAAGATAATATCACTATTGTCTGTGATAAAGGTTGAGTTAGTCTTATAGCTCAGGACAGTAATTGAGTAATTGACTCTGGTGCTTCATTTCATGTTACTTCTCATGATGATTTTTTTTAGATCTTACAATGCTGGTGATTTTGGTAATGTTAGAATGGGAAACAGTGGTACATCTAAGATTGTGAGTATTGGAGATATTTACTTGGAGACCAATATTGGGAGCAAATTGATACTCAAAGATGTAAGGCATGTTCCAAATATTCGTCTTAACGTGATATCTACAGATAGACTTGATGATGAAGGCTTTGCACACTATTTTGGTGAAAGTAAATGGAAACTCACTAAAGGTTCTCTGATTGTGGCAAGAGGAAAGAAACTTAACTCTTTTTATGTCATGGAAGCTAAGCTACATAAAGGAGAGATTAATGCAATTAAAAAAGGTGAAAGTATAGATCTTTGGCATAAGAGGCTTGGACATTTCAACGAGAATGGACTTCAAACTCTTGCTAGAAAGCAATTCTTATCAGAGTTGCAAGGTACATCTCTTAAATCTTGTGATCATTGCTTAGCTGGAAAAACACATAAAGTTGCATTTCAGACATATCCATCATCTAGAAGATAAGATGTTATTGATTTAGTTCATACTGATGTTTGTACTATGCAAACTAAAACTCTTGGAGATGCTCTTTATTTTGTTAGTTTTATTGATGATCATTCTAGAAAAGTGTGGGCTTTTGCTTTGAAATTTAAAGACCAGGTGCTCGATATTTTCAAGGAGTTTCATGTCAATGTTGAAAGAGAAACCAGTAGAAAACTAAAGTGTATTCGATTAGATAATGGTGGTGAGTACAGGAGTCCTTTTGAGAATTATTACAGGTTCCATAGAATCAGGTTTGAGAAAACAGTTCCTAAAACTCCTCAACAGAACGGTGTGGAAGAAAGGATGAACAGAACCATTGAAGAAAGGATTAGGTGTATGCTTTCCCACGCCAAGTTACCAAAGTCATTTTGGGGGGAGGCTATGAGAACTACAGTTGATCTGATAAATCTTTCTCCATTAGTTCCTCTGAAAGATGATGTTCCAGAGAGAGTATGGAGAGGAAAAGATATATCTTATAATCACTTAAGAGTCTTTGGGTGTAAAGCATTTGTTCATATTCCCAAAGATGAGAGGTCCAAGCTTGATAGTAAAGCAAAAGCATGTATCTTCTTGGGATATGGTCATGAAGAGTTTAGGTACAGATTATGGGATCCAGTGAACAAGAAGATTATTAGAAGCAGAGATGTTGTGTTTCTTGAAGACCAATTGTTTGATGATGGTGATAATATTGAGAAGCCAGAAACCTCTGTTTATATTCCTTGGAGTTTGGGTCCAGTTCCTTCACTTGTAGTTCATGATGATCATGGAGGAGATGAACAAGAAGATTATGGTGAGAATACCAGTGATGATACACCCACAGTTGATGATGTTGAACCAATTTAACAAGCACCTCTACCACCAGTTGAGATTCCATTGAGAAGATCCACTAGAGAGCGACAACCATCTACCAGATATCCTCCACATGAGTATGTTATGCTTACTGACGGGGGAGAGCCAGAAACTTACCAAGAAGCTATTCTACATGAGAATAAGACTGAGTGGGTTAAAGTCATGCAAGAAGAGATGAGATCCTTGCTTGAGAACTACACCTATGACTTGGTAAAATTGCCTAAAGAGAAGAAAGCTCTCAAGAATAAGTGGGTTTACAAATTGAAGACTGAAAACAATAGCTCACAACAAAGATACAAGGCACGACTAGTTGTGAAAGGATTCATTCAGAAGAAAAGGTATTGACTTTGAAGAAATATTTTATCCAGTTATGAAAATGTCCTCTATCCGAGTTGTTCTTGGTTTGGCTGCCCGCTTAAATTTAGAAGTTGAGCAACTTGATGTGAAAACAACATTTCTTCATGGTGACTTAGAAGAAAAAATTTACATGGAGCAACCAGAAGGTTTCAAAGTCAAGGAAAAAGAAAATATGGTGTGTAAGCTTAGGAAAAGCTTATATGAACTCAAACAGGCACCTAGACAGTGGTACAAGAAGTTTGATTCCTTTATGATGAGCCAAGGGTATGATAAAACTACATCTGATCATTGTGTGTTTATGAAGAAATTTTCAGATGATGATTTTATTATTTTACTGCTATATGTTGATGATATGCTGATTGTTGGCTATGATGTTGGAAAAATTGGAAAGCTTAAAAGAGAGCTAAGTAAGTCTTTTGCCATGAAAGACTTGGGATCGGTGAAACAAATACTTGGCATGAAGATTCTTCGTGATAGGAAGAAAAGGAAGATTTGGCTATCTTAGGAGACTTACATTGAAAAGGTTCTTGAAAAATTCAACATGAGTAAAGACAAAGCAGTTTGTTCTCCACTTGTAGGTTATTTCAAGCTTAGTTTGAAACAATGTCCTACAAGTGAGAAAGAAAAAGAAGAAATGTCCAGAGTGCCTTACTCATCTGCAGTAGACAGTTTGATGTATGCTATGGTTTGTACTAGGCCAGATATAGCTCATGCAGTTGGAGTTGTCAGCCGATTTCTCTATAATCCTGGAAAGGAACATTGGGTAGTAGTGGAATGGATATTAAGATATCTAAGAGGTATTTCCAGGTTATGTTTATGTTTTGACAGTGATGAACCTGTGTTAG
Source organism: Musa acuminata AAA Group (assembly GCF_036884655.1). Lineage (NCBI taxonomy): Eukaryota > Viridiplantae > Streptophyta > Magnoliopsida > Zingiberales > Musaceae > Musa > Musa acuminata. Next base: position 19,827,816 of record NC_088328.1, read on the forward strand.
AAGATTACACAAATGCAGACATGGCAGGTGATACTGATTCTAGGAAGTCCACTTCGGGATTCTTGATGACATTTGCAGGAGGAGCAGTCTCTTAGTAGTCTAAGTTACAGAAGTGTATTGCTCTATCAACCACAGAAGCAGAATACATAGCAATTACTAAAGCCTGCAAGGAAGCTTTATGGATGAAAAAGTTTCTACAGGAATTGGGCTTGAAACAGGAAGGATATACTATTTACTGTGACAGTCAGAGTGTTATTCACCTCTCCAAGAATTCAACATACCATTCTAGATCCAAGCAAATTGATGTGAGATATCACTGGATTTGTTATGTACTTGAGATGAAAGAATTACAGTTGGAAAAAGTACATACCAATGATAATGGTTCAGATATGTTGACAAAGTCTTTGCCTAAGGAGAAGCTTGAAGCATGTAGGCGAAAAGCGTGCTTGGTACAGCCCACCATATGAGCTGGAGGGGGAGAATTGTTGGGTCCAGCCCATATGTGGGCTTGGACAAATTGGGTTGTTTGAGCCCAAATCAAAGAAATTAAAAAGAGAGAGAGATAGGGTTGTGAAGTGAGCAGCGTGCAACGTGAGAACACTGAGAGCGTGCAGTGAGCAGCTACGTAGAGAGAGAAAAGTGGAGAGAGAAGGAGAGAAAAAGATTAGGTTTCTGAGTTTTCTGCTTGACGATCGGCGGCCAAACGTTGTCAGTTTTGGCCCAAATTTTATATGGAGAATCCTTGTAGCAAACTCTATAATCCTAATGGTATTAATCTATAGTTTACCCTCTCTAAGGTACTTTCCTGTTATATCCACTTTGTGAAACCTAGAATTCTTTTATGAGGAGATCTACCCTATGTGATGAAGATATGCTATTCTTAAGCCAAGATCTATGATCTTATGTTATTGTGATCCTCTAGTTATTCTAGAGAAGACCTATTATAAACATGTTATCATTACTATTGATAGTAGAAGTTTGAGGTGGACTACGGTCCCGTGGTTTTTTCCACATTGGGTTTTCCATGCTAAAAGATTTGGTCTCACTATGTGATTGATTTTTTGCTCTATTATTTATACTGTGCTAGTTGATATTTTCATTTGGATATCAAGTTGGTATTTTGATGAGGAACCCATTTTGATACACAAAGAGGGAAAAGAATATTCCGCTTTAATAGGTTTTTCCCAACAGTGGGGAACCACCGCAGTCTTCTGTCTCACCGCCAAGTGCATCTCAAATCGCAGCGAAAGTAGCGCAGATCTACCTGAGATCTGCCTCTCAAACTGTAGCCTCTACAATCTCTGGGACGCTACGACATCTCCGCGGCCATTTCCCGGCCCACAGAAGCTGCAGGAAGCTTCGTCTGCTATGGTCGCTTCCAGGCTCCCTTCATCAAACTGCAGTAGCAGTGTGCAATCTACAGCAGTGACAAACTGCAGCAGCATACTGTAGTAGCAGTGCACAATCTGCAGCAGCAGCAAACTGCAGTAGCTGCAACAGCCTCTTCCCTCCCTCGTTCTCCAACTTCTGTGAAATAAGCATATAAGACGTTGCTGCACCGGTCTGCAGGCAAAAAAAAAACACTGGGATATCTTCATTCTCTTCTTCTGATATTTTAGTTCCTGCATGGACTCCCACTTTTTCTACAGGGCTTATCTCTATCAATGCTATCACGCTAATCCCTTTCAAGTTATCAAAGGGTGGCAACTATGGATCCTGGTGGGCTCAATTTTCTAATCTCTTATTTGGATATGACTTGTTAGGTTACGTTGATGGCTTTTTCAGTTGTCCGCCAGCCATGCTCAACATCCCTGGAGAACCTAGTCCAGTACCCAATCCAGCTCACAAGTGGATGCGTCAAGATCGTCTCATCCTCTAAGCTATTCAAGCTTCTATTGCTAGAACCATTGTTCTTTTAATATCTTCATGTGTGACTGTTGCCGAAGTATGGTCTAAACTGTAAATAACCTTGGTGAATCATTCGCGTACTCGGAAGCTCAGTCTTCTATCCAAGCTGATGGTGACAAAACAAGAGGAAAATTCTATAACTAATTATCTATAAAATATCAAGGTTATCATCGATGGCTTGGCTTTGATAGGTTATTCCCTATGTTATGAAGAGATCATCATCCATACCCTAAATGGTCTCGGCAACGACTACAAGGAATTGGCTGCTGCAATTCGGGCACGAGACTCGCCAATCTCCTTTGAAGAACTCTATGACAAGCTGATTGACTATGAGACGTATTTGAAGCGTGCGGACAAACTTCCTGGATCGACTATCACAACTCAAGTCAGTCATAAGTCTAAACGGAAGAGCACTCGGTACCCTCCGAACATCACCAAAGGTTTAGCTAATGCACATCTTGATCCTATGAGTCCCATGCAACACCCCTCTTATCCTCTTATTCATCACTTCTCGCAAAGTGGCAACTCCAATAACCATCCGTCTTGGTATCCTGCCTCGCCGAGCCATAAAAGACAGGTCGTCTACCAACTGTGTGACAAAATCAAACACTCTGCTAAAGTTTACCGATCTCGTCCCCGCTGTTAGGATCGAGAGCACTAAGAGGGGGGGGGGGGGGTGAATTAGTGCAGCGAAAATCTTTCAGCGATTAAATACGAAAGCTGCGTTCGTTCGATAAAAACTATTTTGATGCAAAAGCCGATTCTAAGATTACTTATGATTAAATGCAGTTTACGTCTAAACACAGTTTGCGTCTAAACGCAGTTTGCGTCTAAATGCAGATTGCGTCTAAGCTCAGATTGCGTCTAAGCGCAGATTGCGTCTAAGCGCAGTTTGCGTCTAAACACAATTTGCGTCTAAGCGCAGTTTACGTCTAAGCTCAGATTTACGTCTAAACGCAGATTTACGTCTAAACGCAGATTTACGTCTGAACTTTAAAACTCGTTTGTAAACTCGCAGAAGGCAGTATGTAGTTGAAATCAAGACGTAAACGTAAACTGAAATCTGATGATTGTACGAGGAAAGCCGATTTACGTCTAAATGCAGTTTTACGTCTAAATGCAGATTTTCGTCTAAACCATGAAACTCGTTCGTAAAATTGCAGAAGACAGTTTGTAGTTATAAATAGAATCAAAACGTAAATGTAAACTGCAAAGAAACTCGTTCGTAAAAGCGCAGAAGATAGTTTGCAGTTACAAGTGGAATCAAGACATAAACGTAAACTGTAAAGAAACTCGTTCGTAAAAGCGCAGAAGAGCAGTAGCTATGTAGGAGGTTTGCAGTAATGATAAAGTGCTCAAAATAAAAGCAAACCAGAGATTTAGAGTGGTTCGGTCAGTCTTGACCTACTCCACTTATGGCTTCCTCCACCGACGAGGTCACCGACGTCAACTAGGGGCCTTCCTTCAATAGGCGAAGGCCAACTGCCCTTTTACAGTTTCACTCCTTTTGACGGGATCAGGAGACAACCCTTACAGAAACTTTCTCTCCTCTCTTTACAACTCAAGACTTGAAGAACAGAAAGAGGAGAACTTTTGGACTTTACACAAATTTGAGCTCTTAGAATCACAGAAAAAATCAAGAATTCGGTGTAGGTCTGTGTCTTTTCAGTGCTGAATGGGTGGGGTATTTATAGGCCCCAACCCAGTTCAAATTTGGAGCTCAAAACGATCAAATCCCGGAATTCCGGGATCAGGCGGTTGCACCTCCTGACTGGAGCAGTTGCACCGCCTGGCAGAGCTCGAAGACTGAGCCTCTGGGCGGTGCTACCTCTGTCAGGGGCAGTTACACCTCTGCGCCAGAGCTCGAAGACCGAGCTCAGGCGGTTGCACCGCTTGACTGGAGAGGTTGCACCGCCTGGCAGAGCTCGAAACTTGAGCTCTGGCGGTGCTACCTCCTGACAGAGGAGGTTGCACCGCCCAGTCTCGCTCGGAGACTGAGCCTTGGGCGGTTGCACCTCTTGGCTGGGGCGGTTGCACCGCCTAGTCTCGCTGGGAGACATAACCTGGGCAGTGCTACCTCCCTGCCTGGGCGGTTGCACCTCCCACAGCAACCTGGGTCCGAATGGGTTGAACCATTCGACCCAATTTGAGTTCTTCAGGGGCCCAATTGCCCCAGGATTAAGCTAATGGGATCACCTCCAATTTCTAACTTAATCAAAGTGCTAACTACGATTATTTCCTAAGACATATTCTGCAGCTTGCTTCGGTGCGTCACTCGCTTCTTCCGACGAGTTTCCGGCGAACTTCCGTCGATCATCCGATGAACCCTCGGTGATGCTCCTGCGGACTTCCGGCAAACTCCTGGACTGCGACGATCCACTTGGCAAGTTCCGACGAGCTCCTTTGGCAAGCTTCTGGACTTCTCGGATTTGTTCCCGCAGAACCTCCGACGACTGTCCGAACTTCCGTCGAGCTCTCGAACTCCCAACGTGATCATTGTCATGACTCCGGCGTAACTCCTGCTGCATGTCTTTTTTCCATCGTAGTTAATCCTGCACACTCAAAACAAAAACTTCGATCGAGACAATTAATCCTAAGCAATTAACCAAGTTGTCCGGCATGTCATTGGTCCCTCGACGCTTCGTCCGATTCTTCGGCGCATCGTCCTTTCCTGCAGCCTATTGCCCAATCGGCCAGTTGACTCCGCAACTCCGATATCCTTGGCACAATACCCGCTCTTCTTGGCCCGATGCCCGAGTCCACGACCCGAAGCCTTCTGTCAATACGTCAGCCGATCCACCGGCCCGACGTCCAATCTTCTGACATGTTCCTCCGGCACAACATGATGTTCCTGCTTTAATTGTCTCATCCTAATCGAAGCACCCTGCGTCACTCAAAACGCAGATTAAATCATAAACATATATCAAGGAGTTTCATCATCAAAATACAAGATTCAACAATCTCCCCCTTTTTGATGATGACAACTACTTGATGACGGAGTTAAACTTAACTCCCGGAGTTTAAACAAACTCCCCCTATCAATATGTCTTATTGATAGAAACTCTTAGATTCAAAAATCTAAGCAACATGTCATCATAAACGGAGTTAACCTTAACTCCCAGAGTTTAAACAAACTCCCCCTATCAATATGCCATATTGATAGAAACTCTTGGATTCAAAAATCCAAGCAACATGTCATCATAAACTTATGCATAACATGTGATGTCATCAACATACTTCTCCCCCTTTGTCATCAACAAAAAGGAGAGGTACCACAATCAAGTGTTTGTGATGTAAGTTTTAACTCATTGCATGAAAAACATAATATCTATTGTTACCATCATACAAGTTTGCTATCATCAAATGGTAAGATATCAATATGTAAAATTACGATTCAAGTTCTTGATATCTTAACATGATATGACATTCATAGCACCTATTCATATGAATGCTGCTTTTGATATCTCATCATAATATGGCATTCATGACATCTATTCATATTCTTCAAATATGGCACTAATAGTATCAATTTATATATTTCTCCCCCTTTGTCATCAACAACAAGGAGAACGATATAAGCAAATTTTAAATATAAGTGCGATGCCATAAGTTGGTTCATATCATTTTCCAACAGTGAGTGATAGGATACCAATTATGCAAACATCTCGAGGAAAACATGACATGGAGATAGGTTTTATTGCTTCTTCCTTTTTATTTATTATCCTTTTACATGAACGAGGAAAGCCATATGTGAAGTTCAAATCGATAAGATATTAAAGCACACTTCATTTTTGCAAGGATTAAGATATGTAAGTGAGTCAAATCCTTGTATGTAAAAATATCTTCCTTTTATAAGAGGGAATCATCAAATATGTTTCTCGAAAAATATTTTTCACATGATAAGTGCATTTGCTAGATGATTCCATATGTCAAAAATCAATGATGTGAATTAAACTTGATATGACATATGCTTGTTAAGTTCGGAAGAGGATAATGTATCAAGAAAATCCAATTGTTAGGATCAAGAAAATCCGAAAATGAAATTTGACACTTTCATACATTCGGACAAGGTTTTACTAGAGATATTCAATTACAATCATGAAGGTAAAACATGCTTATTATCATGGAAATTTTTGTATTCAAGCACATAATTTCTAACATGTAATCATGGTAAGTAATTGTGTAAAATCATTATGGCAATCAAGTGATTTGATCATTCAATCAAAAAAGTCCGAAAAATAATTTTAACACGTTTAATCATTCGGACATATTTTTGCCATAGTTTTTCAAATATAAACATGAAGATAAGACATGCTCATCATCATGGTAGTATGATAGCAAGTTTACCATATACAAGCTAGCAAAAAATTTCTACATTTTAAGGCCCGCAAGCTAGCAATTTTGAGATGTTCAAGAAAGCAACTCTTGCTTCTTGAAATATAAGTTTTGCTAGATGTGCAAGTTGACTTTTTGCTTCTTGAGATAGGCAAGATAGCATTCCTTGGTGATGTTCACTATAGCTAAGTTCTACATCATGCAAGCAAGTGAATCTTATAACATTTTAGAACATGCATAATCACCAAAGCATCATAAATTTTAATAATGTGCAAAATTACAAATTTTGCATGATTGCATTTGTGTGTCTTGAGACTTGCAAGATAGCACTTCTTGGTGATGTTCAAGATAGCAATTTCTTCTCTTTTGAGAAGTGTAATTTTTGCTTTCTTCTTGAATTGTGCAAACTAGCTATCTCCCCTTTTGTCATTGTCAAAAAGAAGGGAAAAACCCTTTACATCAATTTTTAAATCATGACAAAGGTTAGTATCAATCTCATTTGTGCATCATTATATTTTCAAATTAAAACATGCACATTTTCAAAACATATAAACTCATTATTATATGCATGATTCCAAATCATCATTCATATTATTTCAATCATTGTTTCACTTCATCACTATAGCTTATCATGCATAATATGTAAAACCATCTAACATGATATAAACATTTATTTATTTATTTAATCTCTTTTTTTTTTAAGCATTCATGATACACATCATACAAAAGCATATGCATCATTCCAAATCATAAATATTTCGAATCATCAAGGTATTAATTTGTCACATTGCATCCTACCATGCATGATCGAAGCTTCTCATTTGCATACATCAAAATAAATTCATGAATATCTCATGCATTCATATCATCACTTGAGGAATATTGAAAAAGAAATAATTGGGTGATGAGATAAATATTTCATGAATACAAAGAATTGCATAAAAATCATATCATGAATACAAGGAATACAAGTCACAATTATTCAAGAGAAAAATCAAGATCATGATTTTGATAAAACTCATTTCAAATTTAAATCATCAAAATCATTTTTATGGCTCACAAAATTTATAACGTAAATAGATTCATGATTTAATTGATAATATATTTTCCCCCTTTTTAAGTGTTTCATTTTAAGTGGTCGATTTCATGTTAGCATGCCTTTTCATTTATGAAAACATGCATCAATTTTTTTTAAAGCCACTATTATTATCATGAAAATCAATAATCAAGAATCATCATAATTTCAAAAATATATACTCATTAATCATAACTTCAAATTAAACATGATTTCATATACTCAAAATCGAGAAATAACAATGGAAATCAACATGATACACATTATTACTTCTCAACCACATATAGCATGATTTCATAAGGTATTTTTAATCAAAATCATTTTGTTTATCATAAACATTAAATTTTCATGATTATTTTCAAAATTACTAGAATGATAAACATGATTCCTAATTGTTTGTATTTTCATTATAAAATTATTAAACATGTAATTTTCAAGAAAATTAAATAAAAAGAAAAATGCTTTATGAAAAGCATCATGTAATTTCAAAGTAAATTAAAGGCATTTTGATTACCTCAGCGTCGAAAGGCGTAAAGGCGTAGTTTGCCACCTCGCCTTTGTTGATTTTCTCCTCGTCTTCAGAGGAGCTCGATTCATCCCAATTTTTGTTCTTCTTGCGTTCAAAGCAAGTAGTTCCGTTCTTTTTACTTTTTAATTTTTGATTCATTTGTAGTTTAAGTTCACCATCACTTGAGCTTATGCTCGAGTGGTCTTCAAATGTTCTATGTCCCAAATCCTTCCTGTTCTTTGGAAGGTGGTTCTCAAGTTCTTCACGTGCATTGCACGTCATTTCATATGTGATCAATGAACCAATTAGTTCTTCAAGTGGCAATTGGTTCAAGTTTTTCGATTCTTGAATAGCAGTTACTTTTGAATCCCAAGTTTTAGAAAGTGAGCGCAAAACTTTGTTAACGAGTTCAAAATCCGAAAAACTTTTACCAAGTGATTTTAAACCATTGACGACATCCGTAAAACGGGTGTACATGTCAACAACGGTTTCACTTAGTTTCATATGAAAAAGCTCGAAATCATGCAGTAAAATATTAACTTTCGAGTCTTTGACTCTACTAGTTCCCTCGTGCGTGATTCCAAGAGTGCGCCAAATATCGAAAGCCGTTTTGCACAAAGAAACCCGATTGAACTCATTTTTGTCCAAAGCGCAAAATAAGGCATTCATAGCCTTTGCGTTTAAAGAAAAATACATCTTCTCTAAATCCGACCATTCGTTCATCGGTTTAGAGGGAAGTTGAAAACCGTTTTCAACGATATTCCATAAATCCAGATTTAGATAAATCAAGAAAACTCTCATTCGAGTTTTCCAATAAGTGTAGTCCAATCCGTTAAAGAACGGTGGATGAAGGACCGAAAAGCCCTCTTGAAGAGCCATTTCTCTCGGGTGTAAATCCGAAATGAGAAATACCCCGCTCTGATACCAATTGTTAGGATCGAGAGCACTAAGAGGGGGGGGGTGAATTAGTGCAGCGGAAATCTTTCAGCGATTAAATACGAAAGCTGCGTTCGTTCGATAAAAACTATTTTGATGCAAAAGCCGATTCTAAGATTACTTATGATTAAGTGCAGTTTACGTCTAGACACAGTTTGCATCTAAACGCAGTTTGCGTCTAAATGCAGATTGCGTCTAAGCTCAGATTGCGTCTAAGCGCAGTTTGCGTCTAAGCGCAGTTTACGTCTAAGCTCAGATTTACGTCTAAACGCAGATTTACGTCTAAACGCAGATTTACGTCTGAACTTTGAAACTCGTTTGTAAACTCGCAGAAGGCAGTATGCAGTTGAAATCAAGACGTAAACGTAAACTGAAATCTGATGATTGTACGAGGAAAGCCGATTTACGTCTAAATGCAGTTTTACGTCTAAATGCAGATTTTCGTCTAAACCTTGAAACTCGTTCGTAAAATTGCAGAAGAAAGTTTGCAGTTATAAATAGAATCAAAACGTAAATGTAAACTGCAAAGAAACTCGTTAGTAAAAGCGCAGAAGACAGTTTGCAGTTACAAGTGGAATCAAGACATAAACGTAAACTGTAAAGAAACTCGTTCGTAAAAGCGCAGAAGAGCAGTAGCTATGTAGGAGGTTTGCAATAATGATAAAGTGCTCAAAATAAAAGCAAACCAGAGATTTAGAGTGGTTCGGTCAGTCTTGACCTACTCAACTTTTGGCTTCCTCCACCGACGAGGTCACCGACGTCAACTAGGGGCCTTCCTTCAATAGGCGAAGGCCAACTGCCCTTTTACAGTTTCACTCCTTTTGACGGGATCAGGAGACAACCCTTACAGAAACTTTCTCTCCTCTCTTTACAACTCAAGACTTGAAGAACAGAAAGAGGAGAACTTTTGGACTTTACATAAATTTGAGCTCTTAGAATCACAGAAAAGATCAAGAATTCGGTGTAGGTCTGTGTCTTTTCAGTGCTGAATGGGTGGGGTATTTATAGGCCCCAACCCAGTTCAAATTTGGAGCTCAAAACGATCAAATCCCGGAATTCCGGGATCAGGCGGTTGCACCTCCTGACTGGAGCGGTTGCACCACCTGGCAGAGCTCAAAGACTGAGCCTCTGGGCGGTTGCACCTCTACCAGAGCTCGAAGACCGAGCTCAGGCGGTTGCACCGCCTGATTGGAGAGGTTGCACCGCCTAGCAGAGCTCGAAACTTGAGCTCTGGCGGTGCAACGCGGTGCTACCTCCTGACAGAGGAGGTTGCACCGCCCAGTCTCGCTCGGAGACTGAGCCCTGGGTGGTTGCACCTCTTGGCTGGGGCGGTTGCACCGCCCAGTCTCGCTGGGAGACATAACCTGGGCGGTGCTACCTCCCTGCCTGGGCGGTTGCACCTCCCACAGCAACCTGGGTCCGAATGGGTTGAACCATTCGACCCAATTTGAGTTCTTCAAGGGCCCAATTGCCCCAGGATTAAGCTAATGGGATCACCTCCAATTTCTAACTTAATCAAAGTGCTAACTATGATTATTTCCTAAGACATATTCTGCAGCTTGCTTCGGTGCGTCACTCGCTTCTTCCGGCGAGTTTCCGGCGAACTTCCGTCGATCATCCGATGAACCCTCGGTGATGCTCCTACGGACTTCCGGCAAACTCCTGGACTGCGACGATCCACTTGGCAAGTTTCGACGAGCTCCTTTGGCAAGCTTCTGGACTTCTCGGATTTGTTCCCGCAGAACCTCCGACGACTGTCCGAACTTCCGTCGAGCTCTCGAACTCCCAACGTGATCATTGTCATGACTCCGGCGCAACTCCTGCTGCATGTCTTTCTTCCATCGTAGTTAATCCTGCACACTCAAAACAAAAACTTCGATCGAGACAATTAATCCTAAGCAATTAACCAAGTTGTCCGGCATGTCATTGGTCCCTCAACGCTTCGTCCGATTCTTCGGCGCATCGTCCTTTCCTGCAGCCTATTGCCCAATCGGCCAATTGACTCTGCAACTCCGATATCCTTGGCACAATACCCGCTCTTCTTGGCCCGATGCCCGAGTCCACGACCCGAAGCCTTATGTCGATACGTCAGCCGATCCACCGGCCCGACGTCCAATCTTCTGACATGTTCCTCCGGCACAACATGATGTTTCTGCTTTAATTGTCTCATCCTAATCGAAGCACCCTGCGTCACTCAAAACGCAGATTAAATCATAAACATATATCAAGGAGTTTCATCATCAAAATACGAGATTCAACACCCGCCTCCCTGCTCCGTCATACTAGCCTCAGGAAAATCTCCTAACTACTCCGACAACTAGCCAAACTAACTGGATTGTCGACTCTGGCGCCTCTCAACATGTCACCGTTGATCTTCAGAATTTGTCTCTTCATAACCCCTATGGCGGCGATGAAGATATCATCATCGGTGACGGTAAAAGACTTCCTATAACTCATACTGGTTCCACAATGTTTAATTCTGATTCTACTACATTTACACTTGATGATGTTTTATGCGCCCCTCATATTAAACACAACCTCATTTCTGTTTCTCAATTTTGCAAACATAATAATACTTCAATTGAATTTTTTTCCTGATTCATTTCTTGTTAAGGACTTGAGCTCAGGGGCATCCTTGGTCTAGGGTCCGAATAGAGGCAAGATTTACAAATGGCCGTCAACTTCCCAAATAACCTAGCTCATTGTTCATTCTTCCGTTGTAGCTCCAGTTGATGTGTGGCATCGTCGACTTGGTCATCCCTCATCCCTTATTCAGCAGAAATTACTTTCTCGTTACTCTCTTCCTATTTTTAAATCCACTAATTCTATGATGCATTGTGATACATATCTTAGTAATAAGAGTCATCGGCAGCCTTTTGGCTTATCTTCCATTTCCTCCTCTAAACCATTTGAAATTATTTATATCGATGTTTGGGGTCCTGCTCCAATTCTATCTTTTTATAAGTTCAGATTTTATGTCATTTTTTAATATCACTTCACTAAGTATACATGGATATATCCTCTTCACCATAAATCTGATGTTTCCACCATCTTTCCCACCTTCCGGAAGTTGGTTGAAAACCATTTTTAGTCTATCATCAAAATGGTCTACTCTGATGGTGGCGGTGAATATCAAGCCCTGGCATCCTATCTCTCAGCTTGTGGAATCCAACACCTCAAGTCTCCTCCGCATACTCCTTAACTAGTTGGCTCCGCCAAACGCAAACATCAGTATATAGTAGAAACTAGGCTCACGTTTCTATATCATGCTTCCATGCCTTCAACTTTTTGGACAGCAGCCTTTCAAACTGTTGTCTACCTTATTAATCGAATGCCTATACTAGTACTACAATACTAGTCCCCCTTTGACACATTATTTTACAAACTCTCAAACCTTTGTAAACTCAAAGTGTTCGGTTGTCTATGTTATCCTTGGTTACGTCCCTATGCCTCTCATAAGTTAACATCACGATCTACTCCTTACGTCTTTATTGGTTACTCATTTAAACATAATGCTTTCTACTGCTATAATCTCCACACTCACAAAGTCTTCATATCACATCATGTTGTTTTTGTTGAGTCTAACTTTCCTTTCCTAAACCTTCACTATCCTGCCATCCGGACTACTTCACTATCTCACTGGAGTATACCACCGGTCCAATCGAACGAGCCTCCCATGACATCGTCTAGTTCCTCCCCTCTTGATCCACACTATACTACTCCAGTTCAACAAACCTATTCCTTCTATTCCTACTCCACTCCTCTCTTCCCCAATTGATGGGGTAATATTTTCCGAAATACAACCATTATCTTTACCTCCTTCTCGACCAAGTGCCCCTGACGTGTCTCCACTTGACCCGACTTGTGCAACTGACCCTCAACCGCTTATTCCACCAACACTGCCTCCCGATCATGTAGTCTCCAACCATCTTATGACCACATGCTCTAAGAGTGGTATTTTCAAAGCGCATCAAATTCCTTAACCTATGGAAAGATCAGTGAAAAACTATGGAAAGATCAGTGCACCCCTTACTTCCATGCTGAAAAAAGATGATTTCCAATAGTCGGACAAAGCCACCACCGCCTTCGACGAACTTAAAGTCGCAATGACGACAATGCCTATACCAACTCTACCCGACTTCAGTAAGACTTTTAGAATTTAAACTCCTGCAGTTCTCCTCTTTCACAATTTTTACAAGAAGTTGTTATGGAATTCTACAAAAACAATTAGTAACATCAAACGTGTGCAAACACAGGCTTTCATGTTCCCCGTTCGTCGTCAAACTTGCAACTGAGAGCTTCTTAAATTGCCAATTCCTTTACAAAAATGAACTTGAGGAACTCAAGAGGTAAAATATTTCATGTTAAAGGTTAAATGACTATCTATATATGATCCAGTAGGTTTTCTCTTTCATTGAATAAACATTACTAGGTGGTCTGAAGAATCAGGGCTATCTAAAATGGGCATTGGCCAAGAGAGGACAACATATTGTTACTTTTTTTAGCACTGTTCCGATATGTCTTCCTTTATATTCGTGTAGTCGCAGAGTGTGGAGTCATAGTTACCATTGCAGATGATTTCTTCGACGAGAAAGGTTCTCTAAATGAAGTAGAAAGACTAACCGAATCAATCCATAGGTATTCTTTACCACTTACAGTGTTTTTTATTATCAATTCATATCCTTAACCATTACATTTCAATAGGTGGAATGGAGAAAACTTGTGAGGAGACGCGAAAGTAATATTTGATGCACTTAATGAACTTTTACGTGATATAGTTTTCAAATCATTAGTCAGTATGGTCATGATGTGAAGATGCTCGTCATGATATGGTAAGGTTTGATCTTTCTTTCTTCTATATTAACATCTACTAAAGATAATTTGGTTATTCACTAACTTGGTGATCTGCATATATATGAAGTGGCGTGATGTATTCGACTCATAGCCGAATGGAGAAAACTTGTGAGGAGACACGAAAGTAATATTTGATGCATTTAATGAACTTTTACGTGATATAGTTTTCAACTCATTAGTCAGTATGGTCATGATGTGAAGATGCTCGTCATGATATGGTAAGGTTTGATCTTTCTTTCTTCTATATTAACATTTGCTAAAGATAATTTGGTTGTTCACTAACTTGGTGATCTGCATATATATGAAGTGGCGTGATGTATTCGACTCATGGCCGAAGGAATTCAAGTATAGTTGTTGCATGACAAGTTCGAGAGTTCCAAACGACATCATAAAGATTGTTAGAAAATGGATAGAGAAAAAAATTACAGAAGAAGCTGATTTGCATTAATATATTCCTCTCCTATTTATATAGGTTAGGAGAGAGGATTTTCCTTAACAGGATTTTTCTCAACAGAGTAGAGAGATTTCCTCAAACAGTTAGGGAAAACTATCTGCTCTAGAGACCAATCTTGGATCGGTGCAATGCAAAAAGTTTACGAGCTAGAGGCTTCGTGAGTGAGTCGATTAATTGATTAACCATATGGACATGAGAAACACGAAGTGCGGACAACTTGATCGCGCACAAAGTAGAAGTTGATGACAATATGTTTCATGCGGGAGTGGAACATCGGATTAGCGCACAGATAGGTAGCTATGACATTATCACAATATATTGTAGGAGTGTAATTGATGTTGAGTTCCTGGAGTAGATTTATGATCCAATTGAGTTCTGCAGTGGCAGTGGTAATGGCATGGTATTCAGCTTCAGTTGTAGACCGTGCGATTATCTTTTGTTTCTTAGAACTCCAACTGATTGGATTAGCACCAAGGAAGATAATATACCCCTATGTGGATGTTCTATCATCAAGGTTGCCTGCCCAATCAGCATCGGCAAATGCATGAAGATGAAGTGGAGAGTGTTTACGAAGAAAAAGACAATAATTAAAGGGTCCCTTTAAGATATCGCAAAATCCTCTTGACCGCAAACCAGTGCATAGTAGACGGCTGTTATATAAAATGTGATAATTTGTTCACTGCAAAGGAGATGTCTAGATGGGTGAGAGCTAAGTACTATAAAGAACCAACAACTTGGCAGTATTGAGTGCGTTCTGTAGCAGGACTTCCATCAGATAATTTGAGAGAACCACTAGTAGAGAGGGGGGTTGAACCGCATTTGCATCCTGCATGTTTGTATTTAATAACAAATCTTAAATATACTTTCATTGTGATAAAAAGAGACCTGAAGATGTGATTGTAGCTTCGATGCCCAGAAAGTAGTTCAAGGGTCCTAGATCTTTAAGCGAGAATCGATCCGCCAGTTGTTTGATGAACGTTTAGATTTTGATGAGATTGTTGCTTGTGACAATAATATTATCCACATATATCAAAATATATATTGTGTCTCCATGATGGTGTCGTAGAAATAACGAAGTGTCAGATTTGGAATTAAGAAAACCAACGGAAGTAAAAAAGGAGCTAAGTTCAGTGTACCAAACTCTTGGAGCCTAACGAAGTCCATAAATGACTTTCCGAAGTTTGCAAACATGCTTTGGATACTAAGGATGAGTGAAACCAGGAGGTTGTTGCATAAAAACATCTTTGGTTAGAGACCCCTGTAAAAAGGCATTATTAACATCCAATTATCGTAATTGCCAACCTTTAGTGGTAGCCAAACTCAAGATAAGTCGGATTGTAATTGGCTTAACAACAGGACTAAACGTCTTAGTGAAATCAACTCCAGGTCGTTGATGAAACCCTTTGGCGACGAGGCGTGCCTTATATCTGGCAACAAAGCCATTTGGGTTCCGCTTAATTCGAAAGACCCACTTACACCCGATGATGTTTTGTGAATGATGAAAGGGTATTAGATCCCACATTGAGTTATGGAGGAGGGCATTATATTCCTCACACATGGCGGTATGCCACGTAACAATTTTATGTTCCTCGAGGTCAGCTAGTTCTGCATTGCTTCAATTTTGGAGGGGTCTACCACTACACCTTCCTCTGACATGATATGCCTAAGATATTCCAACTTCTATTGAAGAAAGCTGCATTTCGATTTTTTGAAAAAAAAATAAGTACTCGTAAAATTATCAAAACAAGTCATAAGTGCTGAAAATGACTTTCAAGAGAAGGGCTATAAATAAGGATATCGTCGAAGAAAACTAGCACAAACTTATGAAGATAATTCTGAAAAATATCAATCATAAGGCTCTGGAAAGTGAAGGGAGCATTAGTGAGACCAAAGGGCATTACCAAAAATTCGTAGTAGCCGTTGTGTGTTCGACAGGCGGTTTTTGGTATGTCTTCTTCGCACACTCGTATTTAATGATACCCGGATCGAAGGTCTAGCTTTGTGAAGACTCGTGCTCTCTTTAATTCATCAAATAATTCATTTACTACTGGAATAGGATATTTGTCCTTGACGATTATACCGTTGAGAGCTCGGTAATTAATGCACATTCACCATATTTCATCCTTCTTTCGTACGAGGAGCACCGGTGAAGATTAGGAGCTGCAACTTGGCCGAATAACTCCTTTTTCGAGCATTTCTTTTACAATTCTTTCTATTTCATCCTTTTAGAGATGTAGATACTGATATGGCCGACTATTTACTGAAGGTTTGCCCAGAAGAATCAGTATACAATGATCATGCCGATGGGTAGGAGGTAGGTTGCGCGGTTCATCAAATATATATGAAAATTTAGCAAGCAAAGGAAGTAAGTTTGGATCTTCAAATTATGTTGTCTCTCCCTTAGTTTGCTGCTCAAGTTATACCAAAAAGCCACTGCATACTTTGTGTAAAACCTTCTTCATTCGTTATGTGCAAATCGTCATTACGTCGCCCCCACGTTTCCCATGCAGTATCACCTCTTTCCCCTTACTGTAAAATTTTATAATTAGTTTCAGAAAGTTCCAGAAAACATCACCTAATGTCATCAGCTATTCGATGCTAAGTATGGCCTCATAATCATCAAGAGGGAGGAGGAAGAAATATGCAATTATCTCTTGGTCCTACAGTAACAGTTTCACCCGCGGACACCTATGATCACACTTCAAAATTCATCCGTCGGCGACGTTAACGTCAAACCTGTTGTAATTTTTGATAGGTAAGGCTATCCGGATAGCAATATTATTGTTCATAAAATTATTAGTGCTCCCAGTGTTAATAAGAATGGTGATAGGTTGTTGCTTCAGAAGTCCTCCCACTTTCATCATTTGCAGGTTCGCGTAACCGGCAAGGGCATGCATCATAATATTAACCGATTGCTGTTCTTCATCCACAACCTCTTCCTCATGCTCCTGGACCTCCTCTTTCATGTCTTCAAGAGGTTCAATCAATAGGAGGTGGCCCCTTTTATAGTGATGATCGTAGTTCCACGGCTCGTCGCAATGCCAACAAAGACCCTTTGCTAATCGGTCACGTAGTTCTTCTCTTGTCAATTTTTTTGGCAGCGAAGGATGGCTGAGAGCAAAAGGAGGTTTATATGCTATGGGCCTAGGAGAGGTTCTCATCCTCCAAGCATCTTAGTTGAGCCGTTCTTCTTGTATTCTGACGAAAGAAATCACAGTTGTCACGGTACGAGGCTACCATGCCTTAACCTCCCCTTTTATCTTTGGCTTGAGTCCTTCGATGAATGTTTCTAACAATTGACAATCAGTCTAATCACGAGCAAGGTAGGATAGCTTCTTAAACCTAGTTTGGTACTCTTGAATTGTATAGGTTTGTTGAATCTTTGCGAGTTGGTCATCGATATTTTCATACTTCGTAGGTCCGAAATGATTTACTAGTGCGTTCTTAAATTGATTCCACGTCGGAGCCCCATGATTGTATTCTAGCCAATTATACCATTGAATAGCATATCCTTCAAGGTGGATGATAGTAATTTCCACCATAGCATCATCCAACGTTCGGTAGTAGCGAAAGTAACATTCGACACGTGAAATCCACCCCGTTGGGTCTCCTTCTTCCCATCGCGGGAAGTCTATTCTCATGCATGGCTGAAGCATGTCTGAGGGTTGTCCCTCCTTCTCTTGAGGCCTTTCTGAACTCTCTCCTCACTAAAATTTGGTTGGACTCGACGGTTGTTCAATTTTGAATTCTGCAAACAAAGCACGCAATTTGTCCTCCAAGCGCGATTCAATTCGAGATTCTCATGCTTCAAATTTGGCATCAATTGGATCTTGAGAAGCCATAGCATATGCTTGTAGATAAGATATGTCCCTGTCTTTTTTCTGTTGATGGGTTAATAGCATGACGTGGTGGAAGGTTTAGAAAAATTAAGGATCACGGAAAGGTACTGCTGTAGGTTTGTATGTCTAAAGTGTAGCAGTTTTGATGTAAAAGGTCAGTGGTTTATATTTGTTGAATCTCGGATTTTGATGATGAAGTCAATTGTCATTTGTTGTCTAATCTATGTGTTGAGATAAGTGTGCAGGATTAACTACGATGAAAGAAAGACAAGCAGCAGGAGTTGCGCCGGAGTCAAGTTCATGATCACGTTGGGAGTTCGAGAGTTCGACGGAAGTTCGGACGGTCGTCGGAGATTCTGCGAGAACAGATCCGAGAAGTCCAGAAGCTTGCCAAGCGAAGCTCGTCGGAACTTGCCAAGTGGATCGTCGCAAAGTCCAGGAGTTTGCCGGAAGTCCGCAGGAGCATCACCGAGGGTTCATCGGATGATCGATGGAAGTTCGCCGGAAACTCGCCGGAAGGAGCGATTGACGCACCGAAGCAAAGCTGCAGAAGTTGTCTTAGATTTAATCGTAGTTAGCACGATGATTAAGTTGGAAAATGGGAGGTGATCCCATTGGCTTAATCTTGGGGCAATTGGGCCCCTGAAAGATTGAAATTGGGTCGAATGGAATGAACCATTCGGACCCTGATTGCACCAGGAGGTGCAACCGCCCAGGCCAGGAGGTGGCACCGCCTGGGCTAAGCCTCCCAGCGAGACTGGGCGGTGCAACCTCCCCAGCCGGGAGGTGGCACCGCCTGAGCTCAGTCTTCGAGCTAGACTGGGCGGTGCAACCTCCCTGGCAGAGAGGTGGCACCGCCTGAGCTCAGTCTTCGAGCTAGACTGGGCGGTGCAACCTCCCTGGCAGAGAGGTAGCACCGCCTGAGCTCAGTCTTCGAGCTAGACTGGGCGGTGCAACCTCCCTGGCAGAGAGGTAGCACCGCCTGAGCTCGGTCTTCGAGCTCTGCCAGGCGGTGCAACCTCTCCAGTCAAGAGGTGCAACCGCCTGATCCCGGAATTCCGGGATTTGATCGTTTTGAGCTCCAAATTTGAATTGGGTTGGGGCCTATAAATTCCCCATCCATTCAACACTGAAAAGATACAGACCTACACCGAAATCTTGATCTTTTCTGTGATTCTAAGAGCTCAAAAGTGATTGTAAAGCCTTTAAGTCTCCTCCTTCTGTTCTTCAAGTTTTCAGTTGTAAAGTGAGGAGAGAAAGGTCTGTAAAGGTTGTCTCCTGAGCCTGTCAAAAGGAGAGAAACTGTAAAAGGGCAGTTTGGCCTTCACCCATTGAAGGAAGGCCCCTAGTTGACGTCGGCAACCTCGTCGATGGAGGAAGCCAAAAGTGGAGTAGGTCAGGACTGACCGAACCACTCTAAATCTCTGGTTTGCGTTTATCTTTGAGCACTTTATCTTTACTGCAAACCTCCTCCACTACTACTGCTCTCTGCGCTTTCACGAACAAGTTCTAAGTGCTGTTCTTCCGAATCTGCATTCAGACGTAAAATCGTGTTTTAGTACATTACAGTTTACGTTTACGTTTTGATTCTGCAGAACTGTCCTTTGTGCTTTTGCAAACGAGTTTCTTTGCAGTTTACACTTACAATTTGATTCTATTTATAACTGCAAACTGTCTTCTGCAATTTTACGAACGAGTTTCAACATTTAGACGTAAAACTGCATTTAGACGTAAATCGGCTTTCCTCGCACAATCGTCAGATTTCAGTTTACGTTTACATCTTGATTTCAACTGCATACTGCCCTCTGCGAATATACAAACGAGTTTCAAAGTTCAGACGTAAATCTGCGTCTAAGACGTAAATCTGCGTGTAAGACGTAAATCTGCGTTTAGACGTAAATCTGCGTTTAGACGCAAATCTGCGTTTAGACGTAAATCTGTTTTTTGCAGATTACCTTTTGAGCTGTACAACAACAGCACATTGTCTTTATACTTCTGCTCAATCTGTGCTTAGACGCAATCTGCGTTTAGACGCAATCTGCGCTTAGACGCAATCTGCGCTAAGACGCAAACTGCGCTTAGACGCAATCTGAGTTTAGACGCAATCTGCATTTAGACGCTAACTGCGTTTAGACGCTAACTGCGCTTAAACGTAAACTGCACTTAATCATAAGTAATCTTAGAATCGGTTTTTGCATCAAAATAGTCTTTGTCAAACGAACGCAGCCTTCGCTTTTTAATCGCTGAAAAATATCCGCTGCACTAATTCACCCCCCCCCTCTTAGTGCTCTCGATCCTAACAATTGGTATCAGAGCCCGGTTAACTCTCAAAAGGATTAAAACCCAAGAGAGATGGCTTACGCCGGAAACCAAGAGGGCCATTCTATTACACGTCCACCCATGTTTAATGGGACGGACTACACCTACTGGAAGACCCGAATGAGGATCTTTCTTATTTCTATGGATTTTGAACTATGGAATCTTGTCGAAAATGGTTTTTCAAAGTCTTCTCTTCCAATGATCGATTGGAATGATTTGGAGAAGAAGGCTTTCGCTCTAAATGCAAAGGCTATGAATGCCTTATTTTGTGCACTTGATAAAAACGAGTTTAACCGTGTTTCAACTTGTGAAACTGGATTCGATATTTGGCACACACTCGAAGTGACCCATGAGGGCACAAGTAGAGTAAAAGAGTCAAAAATCAATTTGCTGTTACACTCCTTCGAACTTTTTCGGATGAAACCGAGTGAAACCATTGGCGACATGTTTACCCGTTTCACGGATGTCGTCAACGGTCTAAAAGGACTCGGAAAGAGCTTTTCGGATTTTGAGCTTGTTAATAAGATACTAAGATCCCTTCCTAAGAGTTGGGATCCTAAAGTCACCGCTATTCAAGAGGCAAAAGATCTACGAAATTTCCCTCTTGAAGAACTAATCGGGTCATTAATGACCTACGAAATGACTTGTAAAGCTCATGAAGAGCAAGAAGACATCCTTCCAAAGAACAGGAAGGATATGGCACTCAAAACTTCAGAATGCCACTTGAGAGAAAACTCAAGTGATGAGGACTGTGATGATGACTTGGCACTTCTAACAAGAAAGTTTAAAAAGTTCTTTAAAAGAAACAAGTTTAAGAATGATGCAAAAAATAAACTTGAACCCAAAAAGGACCAAGTAATCTGCTATGAATGCAAAAAGCCGGGACACTACAAGAGTGACTGTCCCCAAGTCAAGAAAAGAACAACAAAGAAGAAGGCGCTCCAAGCAACATGGGATGATTCAAGCGCATCTGAGAAAGAGGAGTCCAACACCGAGCAAGTTGCTCATTACGCCTTAATGGCTATCGGAGAGGAGGTAACGGATTCATTAAATGCTGATTTATCTTTCGATGAATTATTAAATGCTTTCAATGACTTATTTGACGAATGCAAGAGTATAAGTAGAAAATATAAATTGCTGAAAAAGGTGCATGATAGTCTTACTTGTGAGTTTGATAAGTTAAAAGTCGAACATCATGATAGTTTAAATTCATGTATCAAATGTCATGATTTAGAAACTTTACAAAAAGAAAACCTGCTACTCAAGGATACCTTGAAGAAATTCGAGGTTGGTAGCAAGTCGTTGAACATGATCCTTGCAAACAAGGGTCACGTTCCAAAAAGGAGCGGAATTGGATTTGTGAGAAGTCCTCACCAAAATCCAACCTCCTTCATAAAAAGCTCCATCTTACATGTTCAACACCAAACCAAGTGCAACTTTTGTTGCAAATCTGGACATAGGACACATTGTTGTCCATTCAAGAAAATAAGTCCAAACAAACTGATTTGGGTTCCTAAAGGAACCATGATAAACTCGATACAACATGATAGAAAATGTAAATCTATTTATGAGGCACCCAAAAGCAAATGGGTACCTAAACATCATCCTTTCTTGTAGAAAACTAAACCATCGCAAGCTAGGAGCAAGAGATGGTACCTTGATAGTGGATGCTCAAGGCATATGACCGGAGATCCATCTCAATTCTCTAAGCTCACTAGCATAGACGAAGGATATGTCACCTTCGGAGACAACAACAAGGGTAAAATCATTGGCAAAGGAACCATAGGTAACAAATCCAACTTCTCTATTGAAGATGTTTTGCTAGTTGATGGTTTAAAACATAACCTCTTGAGCATTAGTCAATTATGTGATAAAGGATATATTATAAAATTTGAATCTAATGCTTGCATCATTGAAAAACCACACAAAAATATATCTATGATTGCATTGAAACAAAATAACGTATACACTATTGACATCAATGATTTGTGTAATGAAATGTGTTTTTCTGCCTTAAATGAGGATGCTTGGATATGGCATAGAAGATTAGGTCATGCTAGCATGAAACTGATCACTCAAATATCATCCAAAGAACTTGTAAGAGGAATTCCTCATATCAAGTTCATCAAGGACAATGTATGTGATGCCTGCCAATTAGGTAAACAAATTAAGAGCAGCTTCAAATCTAAAAATCAAATAAGCACCTCTAGGCCCTTACAATTGATCCATATGGACTTGTTCGGACCAATCTCCACATCGAGTCTAGGAGGTAGCAAATACGCCTTTGTCATTGTTGATGACTATAGCAGATATACATGGACCTACTTCTTAAGACAGAAAAATGAATGCTTTAAATGCTTTACCAAGTTTTGTAAACTTGTTCAAAATGAGAAGGGTTCTATGATTTCGTCAATTAGAAGTGATCATGGTGGAGAATTTCAAAACCATGACTTCTAAGAATTCTGTGAACTCAATGGATACAACCATAATTTCTCTACTCCAAGAAATCCTCAACAAAATGGGGTTGTAGAAAGAAAAAATCGAAATTTACAAGAAATGGCAAGAACCATGTTGAATGAACATAGCCTACCCAAATATCTTTGGGCCGAAGCCGTAAACACTGCATGTTATATTTTAAATAGAGTACTAGTAAGACCCTTACTCACCAAAACTCCTTATGAGTTATGGAATAACAAAAAACCCAATGTTTCATATTTTAAAGTCTTTGGGTGTAAGTGTTTTATCTTAAATGAAAAGGATAACTTAGGAAATTTTGATGCTAAATCCGATGAAGGAATCTTTCTTGGTTATTCTTCGGTTTCTAAAGCTTTTCGTATCTTCAATAAAAGAACTTTAATTATTGAAGAATCCATTCATGTTGTTTTTAATGAGATTTCCGAAACTAAGAAAAATGATCTTGATGATGATGTTAATTTTGATTCCTTAAATTTAAATGAAACCCCTTCTCCAACTAGCAACTTGGATGCATCCACTTCCGAAACATCCTTACCCAAGGATTGGAAGTATGTAGATGCTCATCCTAAGGAGCTAATATTAGGAGACACATCAAAGGGGGTTCAAACACGATCTTCTTTTAAAAATTTTTGTGCCAACGCCGCCTTTCTCTCCCAAATTGAACCCAAATGTGTTGATGAAGCCATGAAAGATGATTCATGGATTATCGCAATGCAAGATGAATTGAATCAATTTGAGAGAAATGAGGTGTGGACGCTTGTTCCTAGGCCAAATGACCATTTAGTTATTGGTACTAAATGGGTCTTTAGAAACAAGCAAGATGAAAATGGTATCGTGGTTAGAAACAAGGCTAGATTAGTGGCCAAAGGTTTCAACCAAGAAGAAGGTATCGATTACGAAGAAACCTTCGCACCTGTGGCTCGATTGGAAGCCATAAGGATGCTCCTTGCCTACGCTAGTTGTAATAATTTTAAGTTATTTCAAATGGATGTTAAAAGCGCTTTTCTAAATGGTTTTATTTCTGAAGAAGTTTATGTTGAACAACCTCCTGGATTTGAAAATAATAGCCTCCCTAATCATGTGTTTAGATTAACTAAAGCTCTCTATGGTTTAAAACAAGCCCCAAGGGCTTGGTATGAGAGACTTAGTTCTTTTCTCATTGAAAATAATTTCATAAAAGGCAAGGTTGATACTACATTGTTTATCAAGAATTTTGAAAATAATTTTCTCATTGTTCAGATTTATGTTGATGATATCATCTTTGGCTCTACAAATGAATCTCTGTGTGAATCTTTTGCTAAAACTATGAGTCTTGAATTCGAAATGAGCTTAATGGGAGAATTAACATTCTTCTTAGGCTTACAAATCAAACAACTAAGCAATGGCATCTTTATTAGTCAAACTAAATATGCCATGAATTTATTAAAAAGGTTTAATATGAACAACTCAAAGGCTAGTAACACTCCTATGAGCACCTCCACTAAGTTAGAAACTGATGAAAGTGGAGAAAGCTTTGATCAAAAAACTTATAGGGGTATGATAGGAAGTTTACTTTACCTCACTGCAACCAGACCAGACATCATGTTCAGTGTAGGACTTTGTGCTAGATTTCAATCAAACCCTAAGATATCTCATCTCAAAGCAGTTAAAAGAATATTTAGATATCTTAATGGTACCACAAATCTAGGATTATGGTACCCAAAATCAGAGAATTTTGAGTTAATTGCTTATGCTGATGCTGACTTTGCTGGTTGTAGATTAGATAGAAAAAGCACATCAGGATCATGTCAATTTTTAGGACATGCCCTTGTTTCCTGGTCATCAAAGAAACAAAACTCGGTTGCACTATCAACAACCGAAGCTGAATATATTGCAGCAAGTGCATGCTGTGCACAAGTTGTATGGATGAAAAATACCTTAGAAGATTATAAAGTTCATCTCAAAAATATTCCAATTAAATGTGATAACACAAGTGCAATATGCTTAACCAAGAATCCTATACAACACTCAAGAACAAAACATATTGATATCAGACATCACTTTATACGAGATCATGTCACTAATCATGACGTAACCATAGAGTTCATTGATACTAAATATCAACTAGCTGACATTTTTACAAAACCTCTAAGTGAAAAATAATTTGACTTCATTAGAAGAGAATTAGGAATGTTGATATGTCCGAATACTTAAATTTGTTAAAATTATTTTTCGGACTATATTGTATGATCAAATCACTTGATTGCCATGTCTCTATGATTATATGCAACAAAATCTTCTCCGAATGCATCTTATTTTTCGAATGCATCAGATACACTTTCATGAAAAATAAGTATCTGAAATAGATTTGATGAAGTGATTCATGTGTATGTATTCCATCCTGCAAAATTTTTACATGGGCAATGGATTATAACACAAAGGGGAAGAAGTATTTAGAGCAATCTATGTGAAATTCCTCTATAAGCTTGCTTTGATTAATTTCCTGGTATCATGATTATTATGCTTTTTGTTGATGACAAAGGGGGAGATATATATATATGAATTGATAAACACTGCCATACTATAAGTGATGCTATAAACACTGCTATGATTATGCCATCCTTGCATCACCAAGAGATACAAAAACATGTGCTAAAGTTTGCATTATGCCCTGAGTTGATATGTTATCATGTGAAGAAAATGCAAAAACTTACTAGTATATTTCAAATGTATGCATCATGTAATAGTGCTTCACAGCTTTATATGATAATGTTCATACTACATGATGAATGGTTACAAACACAATCATACAAATCTGATGATGTATGTCAAGCCCTGACATCATCTTTGAAGAGATACATCATGATGAGTATCATGATGGGAGTATTGATAAGTTTAACTGATCTAACTTATCAATACGTCACTTGAATTCTTAGGTCTTGAATTCAAGGTTGACTTATCTCAACTATGGCATATAGACAGGGGGAGTTAAGGATAACTCCATTATCAATTGATTGTCATCATCAAAAAGGGGGAGATTGTTGAATCTCAGATTTTGATGATGAAGTCAATTGTCATTTGTTGTCTAATCTATGTGTTGAGATAAGTGTGCAGGATTAACTACGATGAAAGAAAGACAAGCAGCAGGAGTTGCGCCGGAGTCAAGTTCATGATCACGTTGGGAGTTCGAGAGTTCGACGGAAGTTCGGACGGTCGTCGGAGATTCTGCGAGAACAGATCCGAGAAGTCCAGAAGCTTGCCAAGCGAAGCTCGTCGGAACTTGCCAAGTGGATCGTCGCAAAGTCCAGGAGTTTGCCGGAAGTCCGCAGGAGCATCACCGAGGGTTCATCGGATGATCGATGGAAGTTCGCCGGAAGGAGCGATTGACGCACCGAAGCAAAGCTGCAGAAGTTGTCTTAGATTTAATCGTAGTTAGCACGATGATTAAGTTGGAAAATGGGAGGTGATCCCATTGGCTTAATCTTGGGGCAATTGGGCCCCTGAAAGATTGAAATTGGGTCGAATGGAATGAACCATTCGGACCCTGATTGCACCAGGAGGTGCAACCGCCCAGGCCAGGAGGTGGCACCGCCTGGGCTAAGCCTCCCAGCGAGACTGGGCGGTGCAACCTCCCCAGCCGGGAGGTGGCACCGCCTGAGCTCAGTCTTCGAGCTAGACTGGGCGGTGCAACCTCCCTGGCAGAGAGGTGGCACCGCCTGAGCTCAGTCTTCGAGCTAGACTGGGCGGTGCAACCTCCCTGGCAGAGAGGTAGCACCGCCTGAGCTCAGTCTTCGAGCTAGACTGGGCGGTGCAACCTCCCTGGCAGAGAGGTAGCACCGCCTGAGCTCGGTCTTCGAGCTCTACCAGGCGGTGCAACCTCTCCAGTCAAGAGGTGCAACCGCCTGATCCCGGAATTCCGGGATTTGATCGTTTTGAGCTCCAAATTTGAATTGGGTTGGGGCCTATAAATTCCCCATCCATTCAACACTGAAAAGATACAGACCTACACCGAAATCTTGATCTTTTCTGTGATTCTAAGAGCTCAAAAGTGATTGTAAAGCCTTTAAGTCTCCTCCTTCTGTTCTTCAAGTTTTCAGTTGTAAAGTGAGGAGAGAAAGGTCTGTAAAGGTTGTCTCCTGAGCCTGTCAAAAGGAGAGAAACTGTAAAAGGGCAGTTTGGCCTTCACCCATTGAAGGAAGGCCCCTAGTTGACGTCGGCAACCTCGTCGGTGGAGGAAGCCAAAAGTGGAGTAGGTCAGGACTGACCGAACCACTCTAAATCTCTGGTTTGCATTTATCTTTGAGCACTTTATCTTTACTGCAAACCTCCTCCACTACTACTGCTCTCTGCGCTTTCACGAACAAGTTCTAAGTGCTGTTCTTCCGAATCTGCATTCAGACGTAAAATCGTGTTTTAGTACATTACAGTTTACGTTTACGTTTTGATTCTGCAGAACTGTCCTCTGTGCTTTTGCAAACGAGTTTCTTTGCAGTTTACACTTACAATTTGATTCTATTTATAACTGCAAACTGTCTTCTGTAATTTTACGAACGAGTTTCAACATTTAGACGTAAAACTGCATTTAGACGTAAATCGGCTTTCCTCGCACAATCGTCAGATTTCAGTTTACGTTTACATCTTGATTTCAACTGCATACTGCCCTCTGCGAATATACAAACGAGTTTCAAAGTTCAGACGTAAATCTGCGTCTAAGACGTAAATCTGCGTGTAAGACGTAAATCTGCGTTTAGACGTAAATCTGCGTTTAGACGTAAATCTGCGTTTAGACGTAAATCTGTTTTTTGCAGATTACCTTTTGAGCTGTACAACAACAGCACATTGTCTTTATACTTCTGCTCAATCTGTGCTTAGACGCAATCTGCGTTTAGACACAATCTGTGCTTAGACGCAATCTGCGTTTAGACACAATCTGCGCTTAGACGCAATCTGCGCTAAGACGCAAACTGCGCTTAGACGCAATCTGAGTTTAGACGCAATCTGCATTTAGACGCTAACTGCGTTTAGACGCTAACTGCGCTTAAACGTAAACTGCACTTAATCATAAGTAATCTTAGAATCGGTTTTTGCATCAAAATAGTCTTTGTCAAACGAACGCAGCCTTCGCTTTTTAATCGCTGAAAAATATCCGCTGCACTAATTCACCCCCCCCCTCTTAGTGCTCTCGATCCTAACAATATTGAGAATTTTTTGATGAAACCAAAGGGAAATCTGTTGGAAGTGTCAAAGCTATTGTAAAAATTTTATAGAGATTTGGACAAAAAAAATTGTAATAGCAAGATCAAACAAACTATGTTATGTGGTTGGAATTCTACAATGCATCTTTCGTCGTAAAGATAAAAACTTTACGATGAAAAGTTTATGCAGCAATATAGGAATAATTTTTTTGGATTTTTGAATAAGGATAATTAAATTATAACAGTAGTAAGGTAGGAAATCATAACCTATTGTAATTCACGGGGAGATCAAAGGATGATCCGCGGTGGTGGAGATGACGGCGGAATTTGGCAACGATCTTTTAAGCAATTATGGGAATTACTTTAGGCATCCGTGAAGGGCTAATGGATAGCTGTGGAAGGGCAGTGAACATTACTCCAATTTCAAGTGTTAGAACCCTTGCGGATTCTAAGCTTAGGGTTGATCTCTTTAGGAGGTCAACCTCCTTGGAACTCTATAGGGGTTCCTTCCTCCAGATTACTACTCAAAGGCTGCTAAAACAATTCATCTATTTCCTCTTAAAAGAGGATGAATACATGAGTATTTATATGTCTTCTAAACCCCAATTCCTAATAGAACTCCTACTTCTAACCAACTCCTAATGCTTCTCTAAGAAGCAACCTTCAAACTAATCCTAACCTTAGCCGGTCTCTTCACATCTTTAATAGGGGTCGGCTAGGTAGGTTTTCCGAATGTCCTTTCAATAAAACTTAATTAGGACTCTCCTAGAGTCCTAACATCTTTAACATAAATAGTAATGGAGAAGCCTTTATTTTTTAAAATAAATTATATATCTTTTTTAAATTATTCATACGAAGATTTTGTTAGTGCTACTCATGTTTGCTATTAACATTTTGATTTATTTTATTATTTTAATGGTTTAATGATTAATAAAAAATTTGGATGATAAAAGTGATTATTATAAGTGTTTATGCAATATAAATTGAACTATTTAATGAAGGGATATATATATTGGATAAAGACATATTTCAAAAATAAGAAATTTTTTTATCGTCTAAAAAAAAATACAATAAAAACATCAAAAGTTAAAACAAGTTGATTTTACGATGGAGACAAAAAAAAAAAAATAAAACTTGTCGATGGTAAATGAGAAAATTGAGATATCTCTAGAGTCAAATAGTGTTTTTTTTCGGTGTCATTTATGCATATTGCTTATCAAAATCAGGTGCAGAACCAGAAATCATGCATTCATGAATATGAAAGCTGGTTCAATTAGGATGTTGATCCTTAATAGTGAAGTCATGTGATCGGTTCCTACCTTCATACTTAATTCTTACAAAAAGAGCCCAACAAATTTAATAGCTATTTGATTGCATGTCATTGCACTTAAAACAAAGAGGTCCATTGAATCTACTCCCTTGTATTGATCTTCATATTTCATCAACAAGACATTGCTCGATCAATACAATCTTCTCTTACAAAAAAAAAAGAAAAGGTTTTAGCTATAATGATAGAGTTGTCTAAACATTAATCTCCAAAGCATCATAAAATGCCATGTTAATGTTTTGAAGCAATGCCGTAGGCGAGTCAAATTTATTAGTCGTATCATAGAGCATCCAAAATGCTTTCAGAGTTGTCAAGTGTAGCTCTTTCCATAATTTTGGAACACTATTATATTCATCACCGAAGAGAAGCTCAACAAATTCCTTCCCTTTCTTCTCAAGAATGTCCCTTATGTGGTCAATTGAATCTTCGATACTTGCATCTGCATTCTCCTTCATATACAGTGGTACCATGTTAAACTTCCCATGCTCCAATTCTCGCTGAAATGGAAACTTACCGTCAACAAATATTGTCAATTCAACAAATACGATACGTCGATTGAATGAGTCACTATTACCTGGTAACTCTGGCTGTCATTCAATAAACGAGCACAGAACATTGCCAACTTAGTTATTTTGCTGTAATGGGATTTTATGTTGTCCTTTGGAGCTCCTGAACAAGCCAAGCAATATGCAGGAAGAGTTATTACTTGTATGGCTATAGATGTCATGGCGACTTCAATGTATTCATCAATTGAAGGTGCATGTTGACTACTACTCCACTTGAATTCCTTCAGCCATGAGGCGAACACATCACACCACTTCATATATATGCAGATCACCAAGTTAGTGAGAACCAAATTATTCTTAGTGTATGTTAATCGAGAAAAGAGAAAGATCAAACCTTACCATGTCATGAAGAACATCTTCCACACCATTATCATACTGACTAAATGATTTGAAAGCTATATCACGTACAAGTTCGTCGAGTGCATCAAAAATTACTTTCGCATCGCCCCACAAGCTTTCTCCTTTCCACCTATTGAATGTAATGGTTTAAGGATATAAATTGATACTGCGAACACATTTTAAGTGGTTAAGCATAGTACCTATGCACAGCTTCAGTTAGGCATTCTAGTTCATTTAGAGAACCTTTCTCGTCGAAGAAATCATCTGCAATGATGACTATGATTGCACACTTTGCAACTATCTTCCGTAGATCCGAATGTAGAGGAAGACATGTCGGAACGGCGGCTAGAAAGTAACAATATGTTGTCTTCTCTCGGCCAAATCCCATTTTGGACAGCCCTGATCCTTCGGACCACCTAGTCATATTATTCAGTGAAAGAGAAAACCTATTAGATCATATCTGGATACTGTCACTTAACCTCTAACATGAAGTATATATTACCTCTTGAGTTCCTCAAGTTCATTTTTGTAAAGTGATTGGCGGTTTAAGAAGCTTTTAATTGCTAGTTTGATGACGAACGAGGAACATGAAAGCCTGCATTTGCACAGGTTTGATGTTACTAATGGTTTTGTAGAATTCAATAGCAACTACTTGCGAAAAATGTGAAAGATAAGTGCTTCAAGCATTACTAACTTCAAACATTTAAATTACCTGCAAGTGTTGGTCTTTCCGATCCACGTTATATAACCTTTACTTCTCTCTATATACATGCGATGCTCAAGATGGTCCATTCGAGCGAGCCATGGGAGTTCCATTTCATGCTCAATCTGTCGAAATTGTGACCAACATCAATGGTTAGTCTGAAGATTTCATAACACATCATTTACTATCATCAGTATCATATTCAAAATCGGCATCATATTCAAGATTACAAGGCATCGGCCTGAACTCTAATATTCAAAATCTCATGTAGTAAGCTAAACCATTGTTTCAACCACAAGTTCGATACTTGGACTTGGATGCTGGACTTTTGTTCGACCACAAGTTTTGTTTCAACCACAAGTTTCAACCATTGTTTCAACCAC
Source organism: Musa acuminata AAA Group (assembly GCF_036884655.1). Lineage (NCBI taxonomy): Eukaryota > Viridiplantae > Streptophyta > Magnoliopsida > Zingiberales > Musaceae > Musa > Musa acuminata. The sequence continues at coordinate 19,859,011 of NC_088328.1, forward strand.
AAGTGTGTGTGTGTGTGTGTGTGAAGGCAAGATTATTAAGTGGTGAAGGCAAGATTTAAATCTAAGATTTTATGATGAACAATTAAAGTTTTACTTGTTAAGTTAGTAGACAGTTTCGTCATTATTGGTATTATTATTATTATTATTATTATTATTATTATTATTATTATTATTATTATTATAACTAATATAGATTTTCTAATGATCATGAAAGGTATGATCCAACGATATCTTCTTACCAATTAATTAACTATGCATGTGGTGCAAAAAAAGAAATTTTTTTATAAATGGTAAGTGATAACTTTTTTTATAAAGATAATGTTAAAGGTAGGTTTTGATAAGTAACTTACTATGATTTACCAACTAAGTTATGATTTTTAAAAAAAAGATCCGATGAGATAACGAATATTCAATCTTTCATAAGTGTGTCTTGTATTTCATTAGACTTAAGTTGAGATATTATAACAAATGAATATATATATATATATATATATATATATATATATATATATATATATATATATATATATATATATATATATATGTGTGTGTGTGTGTGTGTGTGTGTGTGTGTGTGTGTGTGTGTGTGTGTGTGTGTGTATATACACAATCAAGAAAATTTATGAATGATATTATACCTCTTTCTCAAAACCGGTCAAGTCGGCATTGTTGCCGTCTAAATGCAAACACTTATGCAATACTTTCATAGCAAAAACTTTGGCATTGTGAAGCTCAACTTCCTCGGGGAACATAAAGTGTGCTGCTCTGTAGACACCAACCATGGCTCCTAAGAATTCAGTGTAGTTCTCCATGATATGCGTGAGCACATCTTTCTCATCCATAAACCAACAAAACTTCCCTACATAAAACCGAAGATTACTAAGTTAGATGAATCATTAATTGCAACAACTGTGCATAGCATAATCTACTTATTAAAAATTTGAGATTATGGTAGCTATAAATTTTACTTGGTGTTACACGATATCCATATGCCCTTAAAAGATTAAAGGCTAACGAGTCTCTATATATATATTGCGATATCTCATAATTCTTGTAATCTTCTCGTTGTTGAGTAGCCCAATTCCTGCACGTTGAAAACAGAGCTGAAGTAATTTGTTTCCCAAGAGCTAGAAATGAAAATAAAAAATTGTAGCAAAAAAACAAAAAGAGAAAAAGATAAGGTGTCTTTGGCATACTTTTCCACGAGTAAGTGCATGAAGCATCATTCTTCGCACTCTGGCTTTTAAATCGGTCTCTTTGTCTACGATATTATCTAGCAATCTTGATAGTTGGAGTTATGTAGTGGCATGACATAGGAATTAAGATCATTTAAATATATAACAGAGGCAGAAAATTAGTGGAATTTGGATTTTCAGTTAAAGTGGAGAAGCTCACCATTGTTTAGCCCGAGAGAGAGAGAGAGAGAGAGAGAGAGAGAGGTCGCTTCGCAAACATTGATCAAAACAGATCTATTATATAAGTGGAAGTTTTTCTTGCAATAAAAGATTGTGAACAACGACCCACTGAACTTTAGAACATGCAACTGAAATGTCTTTGGATGGGCATTAGACTAGGGAGGAGCTAAAACTAATGTGATCTATAGAGCATGGTTGGCTTATTGTAAGAAAACTTTCAGAAAAAGATTTTGTTATCTCCAATAGTAAGATATCTGAAACAAGGCAAGATTCCCTTCGCGTTTTACTCTCGATGGCTCTTCCAATCTAATAAAGTACAAACTGATTAATCCTGAAATAATTAGTAAATGGCCTCCAAAAGTTTTGAAAATAGGGGAAGAAAGAAAATAACCTCACAAAAAAAAGAAAATAATTTGTATGCAGGAGAAATTCTAGGTCATGTTAACTTGTCTTGGTGTTGGATAAGAATTCACCTCGGAGAGTACATGAATCGAGACAAATCACCCAACATCGGGCACCATCCAAAAGTCATTGCAGTAGCTGTATATATATATATATATATATATCTGATAATGATTAACAACGAGTTGCAGTAGCCACACAATGCCATACCTGTAAGTATGGTCCATAACGCCTCGTATTTCTTCCGCAAAATGCTCACCACACCCTAACCTCCTCAAATGATCCACCAGACACAGCTTTATGAGATCTTCGTCCACAGGAAACACGGAAGGAACTGTTTACTCCACACCAATTCTACCTTTTAGAATATGCATCCATCTAACTCGAAATAGATTCTTTGTTAGTGGACTTACCCACGTTGCTGCATCGTTTCATCATGGTCTGCAGGTACTCCAAGCAATTCCTATCGCCTGTAATCATGAAAGCACAAGCGGTTGCAGAAGGAGAGTGGAAGAGCGAGCCGTCTTCCATCTGAAGCCTAAGAATCACTTCATGATTTGGCCTGCAGCTTATTGGCAGGGCCTCAAGGAACGACGTTAGCGGGGGGTGGCGATCGTTGCCTGAAGATTTTTCCCTGCCGTATCAAAGTAGAATTCACTGTGTATGAGCAAGAAAACACAGTCCCAGCCTTGCGCGGCTAATGTATACTCCTATGACCGACCCTTACATTGTCAATATGGTTTCTCTTCTGTTGAAGACGTTGTTCACTGCTGGCATGCTGCCGCCGTCGGGAAGAACAGGTAGGCCTTTGGCCAGTGCCAGCTCAAGCATGCCAGGGAAGACAATAGAGAACCACTGAGGGATGCCACCGCGATGCTCCATCAGAAGTTTCACCATGTTTGCACGAAGAAATCCTAATCCTAATAAAAATGGAAGCTTATGTCAAGAGGTACATGCTAATCCAAGATCAGAGATGTGAAGATCATGTGCATCTTAGGAAGGAAATATATCTTGCAGGTGAGACAACAGAGGACGATCATGGTAAACCAGTAGGAGCATACTCTAGACTCGACGTAGTTCTTCTTCCACCAAATATATCATGGTGGCTAGCAATAGTTTGATTCACAATGAACATCCCTTGCAACCCAGCTGAACCATAGCAAATCCTTAAAGATCTACCACATGCATATAGTGGTAGTTTGACTTGTAAGTTAGGGCTTGTCCTTTCTTTGAATCAGACTTTGCTTTCTGATGCATATAGTGCAATACTGTAGTTTGACTTTTGTTTGCAAGAAATAAAATGACAGTTCGGTACTTGTACTCAGCTAGATTGCCACTAGGTTTTATTATCCAAGCAAGCATAAACGGTTCGCTGGGCAAATAAAGGCAATGTTCATTTAGAGTGTTTATAATTATAGCTACAGAATTAATTGTTTGCATTTGATTTGTCTTCCTGATCTTTTATAACCAATTAAAATTGCAAAAGTGTATCTATATATAATTATGTCCATGTTGTATTTTCTTTATACTCCAAACTCTGCCGATATTGTTCCATTCTCTCAATGGCTCCCCAGAGTAGAAGTTCGGGGTTCCAATATCAACTCTATCATTTTGGAGAATCAGTTTATATGAATATACTGCAAAATAACTTGAGTTTGTGTAATGATAATAACTTGAGTTTATTCAAATAAATATTACTATGCAAAGCTTTATAAACCAAACCACTGAAAAAATATGTAGATATCGAAGGAGGGTGAAGATGGTTGGGTGTGCCAGTTTTACCTTTCTCGATATTAGCATGGCCAGTGTCCCATGCATTGAGTGCAACAACACAAGCGAGGGTGGAGGTGAGAGAGTCCATGGGGTTGCCGAGCTCCCCCCAGTACCCTTCCTCTCTCTGGTGGCGGATTATCCACTCTAGGCACTGCGGAAACATGGGACGATGAGGAGACTGAGGACCGGCAACCATGGCGACCCATGCAGTTTCGTAGGGCGACGGTGGCAGGAAGGAGAGCATGTCAGCTGAGGGGGAGAACATCTCCTGCTTAATCCTTTCAACAAGGTAAGAGATCGACTCATCCATCTCCTAAACAGCGAATGGATCGGTACGTGTTCGAGCTGAGGAGTTCAAGGAGGCTCTATTTATAGAAGCAGCTCACCGCACAAAACATCGATCGAGCAGTTGATGCACGTTTATATCATCTGTTATCGGTGAACTTTGTGTGGCTGTACATCTCTGCCAAACACCCTGTTGGATCACTGTGCATCTTTGTGTTGATGTATGATGATTGGCCATAGATTGATTTGATGTCATTTTCAGTTCATGTCACCTGTAGACAAATGGAAGTAGAGCTTTGCAACAGGTCGAGATACGTGAGAAACGAGCACAGGCTGCTGGTTTCTCAAGCGTGGAACACGCTGCTGTACCTCTCTACTAGTTCATATCATTCTTTGTATGCAAGAAGGGCGATGGCTTCATGTCACCAACTTTTCTCGAAGAGTTACCCCACCATGTCATGTAGCGGGTCAGGTATCCTCTGAGTCTCAGAATGAGGGAATAAGAAAGACAAAAAATATTCCAATACAAGATAGAACTTTGTTATTTTTTAACAATCATTTGTAGGGAGAAAACAAGTAGAATCCATCATTTGTTTTTATTTCAATTGATGACATAAGACGAGTAGTAGCGAGTTTCTTTTTTTTATGATTAAAAAAACTCAATAGAGAGAAATAATAAAAATAATAATAATAAAAAGTTCAATAACTAACGTAGCTCGAAGAGAATACTTGCAGGACGAAGCCCCGGACAATATAATCATAAAAAACAATCTGTGAACTCACACCACTCACACATAATGTGAGAAAAACATGAATTCATTTATTCATTTTTTGATTCATTATAATGTTCTAACTCCCTTTCATAGATCCAATAAAAGAATAAAAAGAAATAATATGACTGTAATAAAGATTGCAATCATATCAAATTAGATATATAGTATGTTCTTTTTGAAAAAAGATAATAATCTGACTTGATTTAAAAAATAATTATATTATTGATTGATAAGTTTTATTTTTATAGAGAGAATCGTTTACAATCTTTAATCAAGAATAAATTTGTTTTCTCTCTCTCTCTTTTCCGCCTTGTGTGTGACAACTTATTGATTGACCATGTCCAATGGTGTTGTTAGTGTAAACAACCTTAAGTCGTGGTCTCGGGACCGACGCGGCTTGGTTCGGGTCCGGATGATGGGGATCTCCCTGGGATGTTCCTCGAGACTGCTTAGGTGACCGATTACGGTGGTCCGATCGGGACGGGGTCGCCGTTTCCTCCGGGCAAGAACTCCTCGCCTGCGCGTCCAGTGGGGACCTTCGGCTTCGCACCTACACAAAGGTCAGGTCGGGGAGCTCGGCCCAACCCTTCCAACGATTAAGTTAGTGGATGGTAAAGGGGGTTTCTTTAGCTAAGTTGTCTCCTCCCCCTCCTTTTTCCCGTTTAGAATGCAAGGGTATTTATAGGGAAGCTTACTGTTTCCTGATGTGCCCGCTTGCAGGGGGCAGGCTCGTACTCTTGGTAGCGTCTGACACTGGTGTTAGTGTGGCGTGAAGGACCGAGCCTGAGCAGGATGTTTAATGTGCCTCGGTCGGCGTTCCGGTCCATTTGACCAGGTGGTGTCAGGTCAACCGAGGCGTCATCTGGGGCAACTGATGTCAACCCAAGTCTTATCGCCATTATTACCCTCATCATATTCGCCCCCCCCCCCCCCCCGTAGGAAGATATGCATCGGTTCCTGTAAAAGGGGGGTCTGAGGCATTGCTTCGGCTTTGAGAAACTGTCCCAGCCGAGCGTTTTGCCGGTCCGTTGCCAGGGGTGTGGGAATCGTGGAGTTTAGCAACTAAGAAGGGTTGGATGTGCAGCGGTGACCCCGGGTAGTATGCGGCCGAGGAGTACACTCAGTAGAGCAGGCTGAGCAGAGGTTGTGGTCTCGGGGAGAATGGAGCCGAGGAGCATAACGCAGGCGGGCTGGTCGCGCAGGTGTGGTCTCGGGGAGCATGGAGCCGAGGAGCACGGCGCAGGTGGGCTGGCCGCGTAGGTGTGGTCTCGGGCAACATGCGGCCGAGGAGCACAACACAAGCGGGCAGGCCATGCAGGTGTGGTCTCGGGCAATATACGACCGAGGAGCACGACGCAGGCGGGCTGGCCGCGCAGGCGTGGTCTCGGGTGACATGCAGCCGAGGAGCACAGCACAAGCGGGCAGGCCACGCAAGCGTGGTCTCGGGCAACATGCGGCCGAGGAGCACGACGCAGGTGGGCTGGCCGCGCAGAGGCGATCTCGGGCAGACTGCAACCGAGGAGCACGACGTAGGCAGGCTGGCCCGCAGAGGTGGTCTCGGGCAAACTACGACCGAGGGACACGGCTCACGCGGGCAGGCCACGCTGAGGTGGACTCGGGCAGTCTACGGCCGAGCTGTGTAGATCTAGAAGGGGGTTAGGCCGGAGCTAACCGCGAACCTGGAGGCAGTCAGGTGGATACTGAGCCTTCGGTCGGAAGAGACTGAGGCAGGGCCTAGATTCCTTTAACGAGGACTACATCGGATAGCCACCGCGGGTGTTTGACTTCTTCTATGGAGCCCGCTGCCAAAAGTTGCTCCTCCTCACGACCACCCAGGCCTCCGTCGCAATGTACTAGTTAGCCCGTTGTAGCATATCTGGTACTGTGGTGGAGGGTTGCTTCACGAGGGACCAGAAGAATCTGGAAGGTCGCAGGCCTGTCATAAACGCCTGCACTAATAGAGAGGGATGAGCGTCCGGCAACCCCCGGATTTGTGTTGTAAAGCGATTCACAAAATGGGAGAGGGGCTCGTCCTCCCTTTGGTTGAGTCCGAGGAGCAGTGCAACGGACGACTTCGACCGGGCGTAGGCCAAGAAGTTAAGCTCGAAGTCTTCGACGAGCTGATCAAAGGAGGCGATCATCCCAGTCTTCAGACCGTTGTACCATGTGCGGCCTGGCCCCCTCAGAGTCGTGGGAAACGTGTTGAATCTCATATTTTGATGATGAAACTACTTGATATATGTTTATGACTTAATCTGCGTTTTGAGTGATGCAGGATGCCTCGATCAGGATGAGACAATTAAAGCAGGAAAATCATGTTGTGCCGGAGGAACATGTCAGAAGATTGGACGTCGGGCCGGTGGATCGGTCGACGTATCGACAGAAGGCTTCGGGCCGTGGACTCGGGCATCGGGCCAAGAAGAGCGGGTATTGTGCCAAGGATATCGGAGTTGCGGAGTCAACTGGCCGATTGGGCAATAGGCTGCAGGAAAGGACGATGCGCCGAAGAATCGGACGAAGCGTCGATGGACCAATGACATGCCGGACAACTTGGTTAATTGCTTAGGATTAATTGTCTCGATCGAAGTTTTTGTTTTGAGTGTGCAGGATTAACTACGATGGAAGAAAGACATGCAGCAGGAGTTGCGCACGAGTCAAGACAATGATAACGTTGGGAGTTCGAGAGTTCTACGGAAGTTCGGACGGTCGTTGGAGGTTCTGCGGGAACAAATCCGAGAAGTCCAGGAGCTTGCCAAAGAAGCTCGTCGGAACTCGCCAAGTGGATCGTCGCAAGTCCAGGAGTTTGCTGGAAGTCCGCAGGAGCATCACCGAGGGTTCATCGGATGATCGACGGAAGTTCGTCGGAAGCTCGCTGGAAGAAGCGATTGACGTACCAGAGCAAGTTGTAGTAAATGTCTTAGGAAATAATCGTAGTTAGCACAATGATTAAGTTAGAAATGGGAGGTGATCCCATTAACTTAATCTTGGGGCAATCGGGCCCCTGAAAGACCCAAATTGGGCCGAATGAATCAACCTATTCGGACCTGAAATAGTGCTAGGAGGTAGCACCGCCAGGGTAGGAGGTAGCACCGCCCAAGAGGCAGTCTCCGAGCGAGACTGGGCGGTGCAACCGCCCCAGCCAGGAGGTAGCACCGCCTGGGCTCAGTCTCCGAGCGAGACTGGGCGGTGCAACCGCCCCTGACAAGAGGTGGCACCGCCTGAGCTCAGTCTTCGAGCTCTGGCAGGCGGTGCAACCGCCTCAGTCAGGAGGTGCAACCGCCTGAGCTCAGTCTTCGAGCTCTAGCAGGAGGTGCAACCGCCCCTGACAGGAGGTGGCACCGCCCAGAGGCTCAGTCTTCGAGCTCTGCCAGGCGGTGCAACCGCTCCAGTCAGGAGGTGCAACCGCCTGATCCCGGAATTGACAGTTTTGAGCTCCAAATTTGAACTGGGTTGGGGCCTATAAATACCCCACCCATTCAGCACTGAAAGAGCACAGACATACACCGAAATCTTGATCTTTTTCTGTGATTCTTAGAGCTCAAAATTGTTGTAAAGGCCAAAAGTTCTTCTCCCTCTTTTCTTCCAAGTTCTGAGTTGTAAAGAGAGGAGAGAAAATTCTGTAAGGGTTGTCTCCTAAGACCGTCAAAAGGAGTGAAACTGTAAAAGGGTGGTTGGCCTTCGCCTATTGAAGGAAGGCCTCTAGTTGACGTCGGTGACCTCATCGGTGGAGGAAGCCAAAAGTGGAGTAGGTCAAGATTGACCGAACCACTCTAAATCTCGGTTTGCATTTACTTTGAGCATTTTTATCTTTACTGCAAACCTCCTAAATAGCTACTGCCTTCTGCGCTTTTACGAACGAGTTTCTAAGTTCAGAGCTTTCTGAATCTGCGTCTAAACGAAATCAGCTTTTTCGTACGATCATTACATTTCAGTTTACGTTTACGTTTTGATTTCAATCATAACTGCAAACTGCCTTCTGCGCATTTATAAAACATATCTCGAAGTTCGATATCTTCAAAATTGACATTTAGACATAAACTGGTTTTATCGTACGAACGTCGCATTTCAGTTTGCGCTTGCATTCTAATTTTCATCATAAACTGCAAACTGCCTTTGTAGATATACTTTAACGTCATCTCGCTTAATCTTAAGTTAAAGTAATATTAGAATCAGCTTTTACGTCGAAATCGTTTTCTATCAAACGAACGCAGCTTTCGGCTTTAATCGCTGAAAAATTTCCGCTGCACTAATTCACTCCCCCCCTCTTAGTGCTCTTGATCCTAACAAAATGCCCTGCACATCAAAGCGTCGGAGGTTCCGTATAGTGCCATTTGGGCACGGAAAGTGGCTACGTGGTCCGTTGGGTTGGTGGAGCCGTCATATGCGTCCAAAGAGGGGAGCCGAAAGTTCGGGGGAACCGTTTGATCTTGTATCTCGGGCATGAACGGAGACCCTTGTGTGGGTCCACCCCGAGTTCTCCCTTTGACTTGCGAATCTCCTTCTGTACTTCATCGAGCCATTGATTAATAAAGCGTAGCTGGGCTTGCAGGGAGTCCGTTGAATCCGAAGATAATGCCTCGGGTTTCGGGTGGCCTCTCGGATTTGCCGTCACTCGATCCCCTAGTGGGGCCGATAGGACCCGAGGCGAAGTAGGGAAATCCGAAAGTGGCATGTGGGCCCGAACGGGCGGCTCCTATTGCCGCAGTGGTTGGATCGCAGGCGGGTGTGCCGGATGAGAAACGAGCGGGATAATGGTTTGCACCATACCCGTCAGAGCTCGGACTTGATGGGCAAGGCCCAGAAAGGCTTCGAACGACACGGGCGACGGGTCGGCAGGGGCATCGTCGGGTGGCGACAAGCCCGGGTCGTTGAATATCTGCCAATAACGCTCTAAAGTCGTGGCGGGGTGTTCATCACGAAGATCTCCATGCGGGGGATGTTCCCCCGAAGCTCCAATCAGATGTGACCCCTCAGTCGCAGGTTCGTCCGGGCCAATCGGGTGATCCCTCGACATTCCGGCCCTCCTTCTAGTGCCAAAATGTTAGTGTAAACAACCTTAAGCCGTGGCCTCGGGACCGACGCGGCTTGGTTCGGGTCCGGATGACGGGGATCTCCCTGGGACGTTCCTCGAGACTACTGAGGTGGCCGATTACGGTGGTCCGATCGGGACGAGGTCGCCGTTTCCTCCGGGCAAGAACTCCTCGCCTGTGCATTCAGTGAGGACCTTCGGCTTCGCACCTGCACAAAGGTCGGGTCAGGGAGCTCGGCCCGACCCCTCCGACGATCAAGTCAGTGGATGGTAAAGGGGGTTTCTTTAGCTAAGTTGTCTCCTCCCCCTCCTTTTTCCCGTTTAGAATGCGAGGGTATTTATAGGGAAGCTTACTGTTTCCTGATGTACCCGCTTGCAGGGGGCAGGCTCGTACTCCTGGTAGCGTCTGACACTGGTGTTGGCGTGGCGTGAAGGACCGAGCCTGAGCAGGATGTTTAATGTGCCTCAGTCAATGTTCCGGTCTATTTGACCAGGTGGTGTTATGTCAACCGAGGCGTCATCTGGGGCAGCTGACGTCAACCCGAGTCTTATCGCCATTATTACCCTCGTTAGGTGTCCCTAGAAAAGCATAAGAAGCTAATAATATTGACCAACATCAAATTAGAGACGGCCAAAAAATTAATTCATTCCGAAATTATAATATGACATAACGTTTTTTCTTTTAAAATAAGAACATCGAACTAAACTAAATGTAACGATGATTTATTTGATTGTGGTCCACCATTTCTCCGCAGCTGGCCTTGCAACCACACACTCAGCAGTCAGTCTCTCTCATTTTGTTCGACATAGAACGTGAACTTAAGATTTCTCTCACGGAAATCTTTAGTTCTTCAAACATACTTACTTCGCCCAAAAGACTGATCTACACAAAAAAATAAAGGTGCAGTATTTTAATTCTGGTCCAACGAGTACTCTTTCCCATCAGATACTCCATTTCCGAGATCTCAGATAATGGGCAAAATGGTCAGCGTACGCTTCGTCCGGGTCGATGCCCCAATAGAGCAAAAAACATTCCATTTGTCTGCAAACACACTGCTGGCTCGCTGTGCATGCCATGCTTGGATGTGTGAGACGTTGAATTGATTAATGTTCACGTCTCAACTCATGCGCTCCCGTACAACACAACCTCCAGCTTTCTTGAACCAAATATTTCATGAAGCCTGGCAATGTCTCAACTAGGAATTCGGAGTCGCAATAAAACATATCCGAGAAATGGCCAAGATGAAGGAGCAATCCTTGTGGGATTGGTGGAACCATTTTATGCCACGTCCAGTTGTGTAGGTCTCCCTATCAACTCTTAGGTTAGTCCAAGTGAGAACAACAAACTAATGGATATAAAAGCCCGACAAGTTACAACAGTGTTCCTTTCGTAGCAAATCTATGTTCAAGTTAGAAAAGACTTAGAATAGTATAAGTTTTCAACTTTGAATTGGTCACTATTATCTACCGATCAATATTTATCGATATGACACATATTTATTGGAATCGAATCAACTAATCAAATCTAAAAAATTAAAAATTAGATCATTAATCAATATGATTCAATTATCAGATTTGGATATATTAAAAAATCGAATGAACTTGAAATAACAAATTAATGGACATAGAAATCCGATAAGTTACAAGAACGTTTCTTCCATGCTAGAAAAAGATTTGGGATATTACAAGTTCTCAACTTCGAATTCGTCACTACTATCTGCCAATCAATATTTATTGATACTACACATATTGATTAGAATCGGACCGAATCAAATAATCGGACCCAAAAAAATTAAAAATTAGATTATTGATCAATATGATTCAATTATTAGATTGGATATGTTAAAAATAAAAAAACTGAATAACCCAATCGATTTTTAGATAACTCACCCATATGAATCAACCATGTTACATAAAATCGATCTGATTTTATAATATAGTGAAAGATTGTTTAAATATATTATAATTTTTAGATAACTCACCCATTTTTAGATAACTTTCATGGAATCGACTCAAACTTCCACTAAACTAACTAGTAATGATTCTAAGACAATTAGTCTTTTTTTTATTTTTATAATAATTAATTATCAAAATTAGAGTTTTTTGAATAGATTATATGATGGAGTGTTACTCAATTCAATTTGTGGTATAATTTAGTAAATTTTTACTAAATCGATCTAAACTTTCATTGAATCACTAAAATATGATTTTAAAATAATTTATATATTTTTATTTTTAAATATTTTATGATAATTAATCTATTAAAATTTAAGATTTTTTGAACTAGTATGATAATCGAGTATAACTTAGCTCGATTTTGAGTGTAACTTGATCAACTTTCACTAGACCAAGTCAAAATTTGATAGAATCATTAGGACTTGATTTAAGATGATTGGTGCCTTTTTTTTATTTTTTTTAAAATTTTATCATAATTAGTTATCAACATTAGAGATATTTTTAATATCATCTATGATTAAGTAATTTAAGCAAATGTCTAAAGATATTTTGTCAAGTGAAAATGGAGGTATCATTCGATAAAAGTTTATAATGAGATTTTTTAGGTAAAATATCTAAAATTCTTTTAATAGCGATTTTGTAAAGCAAAGAAATTCAACATTTAATATTTTATCGATAAACTGTTCTAAAAAATAAACAAAACATACAATTTATACATTTAGGCTTGGATATTAATATTTTCTTTCGTTTTTAAGCATAGCAAGCATGGTGACCCAATCACATCACTCAAATGATTAGAGTTTCTTTTATTTTCTTTGCTTTTTTTTCCCTCATCACTTAGTTGAGGTGGTAATTCTGCTTGCAAGCCCAATGCATAAAACTAACGTCTAATGATGCATTAATTATCTTCTTTTTTTTATACATATCTATTACTACGTACGTCAAAGTGGAGTACAAAACGCCCCTAACATCGAAGCAAAATAAAACCTATAATTGAGAGGGCCACTTTCCTCTCCACACAAAAAAATAAAAAAGATGATTGACTTTTAGCCAACCAGTTGACTGCCTCATCTTCTTCCTAAATACACGACAAAAACACATGCATCAAAACATTCCACGGGAGCCTAAATACTATGCGTAATATTGCAGATGACGCATGGAATAATAGCTGATTACCTTTTGTAAAATATTAATGAAAATCAACAAATGATCACACGAGTAAATCCGATAGCTAACACCATTGCCACCTCACAAAGATCACACTGCATCGCCACAGCCACCATAAACCCGTGGCCACCATAGCCACATATAACCTCCACAAATCACATCCAATCTATAAATCCTCACAGATCCATCCACCAAAGCCCCAATCAACCATCAAAAGGAAGCTGACCTATAGTCCGACCACCACCACAAGATGCTGAAAATGAACTAATGGTCCAAAAACACACGTTCCAAACCACATAAGCAATAAAGAAAATGGTTGCCGAGCCCCATTCATTCAAGCAAGTCTATCTACAAAGGGAAGCAACGGTGCAAAAGCTTTCAATAAAACATTTTTAATCTGAGGGAGTAGCAATAGCTTCCATAAGCAACGCCACCTATCCCCTTGAGCTACAGACCCACTACTAGAAGGAGCAAGGAACCTGTAAGCAGCTTTCGTAGAAATAATCTTGTTAATATTTGACTTCCATAACCAACAATCATCACATAGGCCAAGAGACAATTCCACTCGACAAATCCTCGTAGCCAGCTTCTCTCCAAAGGAGGAGTATAACTTATCTATATTCCCAGACAAGACATATCTAGATATCTAGATATTTGAACGAAAACTTCCACTCTTTAACCCTGAAGCAATCACACACATCCCTCCTGACCTTTCTAGGGAAGAAAATATCATATTTAGAGACATAAAACTTCAAATTTACTACCAATTTAAAAAGCTTAAGGATATCAAGAAAAGTATGATAAGAGCGAGGATTGACACAATAGCACGACAAGATATCACTAGCATAAATCAAATAAGAAACCTTATATGTCCTCTAAAAAGAGAAAGGGGTGATCAAGCTTTTATCATAAGCATGTTGAATTAAAAAGGATAGGAGCTAGGATACAAGAATTTATAAATAAGACGAAATCAGTCCACACGACGAATTCTCCTATCACCCTTGAAGAAATGGGTTGGTTAACTATTGACTAGATATGCAAAAGAAGAAGATAAAATGTAACTATGAACCCAAGAGATAAATTTCTATGGAAAACGGGCCAATTGCATGATGTGAAGAATAGTCATCCAAGAGATCTTATCATAAACATTTTTAGTATCTAGCTTATGGATAATAAAGAAGTTTATACCTCTAGAACTGAACAAAAAATGAGAAATATCCTAAGCAATCATAATATTATCATGAATAGAGTACCCAAGGATAAATGTAGACTATTCACAAGAAATGAGAAAATCCAAATAAAACTTTATACAATTGGCCAAGACTTTAGTAAGGATATGATAATTAAAATTACACAAATAAATAGGTCAAAAGTTCTTGATATCTCTAGGTTTTTCATTTTAGGAATAAAAATAATAAAATTCTTTGTTCAAGAAGGATAGCAAAATCATAAAAAGATTAAAAGGTTTGAACAAAAGAATAATATAATATCCTAATAAAAGTGATAGAACTCATCATAAACCCATCCGAACCTTGGGATTTCCTCAATCCTAACGAAACAAGAGCATCTCAAATCTCACATTTGCTAAAAGGCTAAGTCAAATGATTCATATCCTCCTCAAATGGGGCCCCAAGTGGGTTAAATTGGAAACTGATGCATCAAAGGAGTATGGTTCATTCCTGAAGAGGTTCAAGTAAAAAGAAACAAATTCATTTCTAACAAGCATAGCATCAATGATGACAGAAGATCCAGAAAAGATGTAATATATAAAATTATTCATCCTATAAATAGAGACTAGAGCTTGATAATTCTAATATTAGAATCTCCTTTTGTGATCCACTTAGACGAAGCACAACACTCTTCCAGTAGAGATAGGACAACTATACATCCTTAGCCTCATTCATCCCCACCTCAACCTCTCTACCTTTTAAGAGAGCAATCTCGGCAATTGTATCATTAATCTTATCCAAGTAATTTTTGTTCCAAAAAGAAAGAGACCCCCTAAGTTTATAAAGATAGGAGAACCCATCAATTGGGGATTGGGAAGGAACCCCTGAGTCCCAAATACTTTAAACTATATCCTTAATCTCACCATATTTAAACCGGTGGAACTTAAATAAAGAGGGAGGCTTGAGACGACCTATCATATTTAAAAATAAAGGATAATTATCCAAGATAACTCTAGGGAGGTGCTTGATGATAAATCTACCAAAAAACCTAAACCATTTATGATTGACAAACCCCTTATCTAAATAAACAAGGATACGAGCGCTATCCCTATGGTTATTATACCAAGTAAATCTAGGACCTATAAAACCCAAATCAGATAAAGCGAACAAAAAGGAAATTGATTGAAATGTTGAACCGTAAAACATAATGTAAAAGAAAAGCCACTTAATTTATTCTTAGCATCCAATATATAATTACAATCCCCCAACACAAGCCACGAAAAGCTATTCAAATTGATCAATGAAAAAAATCCTATAGAATATTATGGTTGAGAATAGAAATGTTAGTTTTTATCTCAAAAAAAAAAAAAAACAAGGATGAGAATTTCCAAATTGAACTATAATTTGTAAAACTTGAGAATGGATAGATAACTCCTGAATTCTAATAATGGAGGAGTTCCATAATAATGCTATACCACCCGAAGCCCTTATCACTGGAAATAGTTCAATCGCTTAGGAACATCCCAAGCATCTAGCCAGGCATTGCACCTGCTCCTCCGAGTGCGTCTCCTACAAAAATAGAAGATAAATATGATAAACACGAACATTGTATAGAACGTAGTCAATAATAAGTCTTCTTTATAATCCTCGATAATTCTAAATGATAATATTCATAAGAAATAGGAAAAAAAAAGTGTAAAGACTTTCCAATAGAGAGAACAAGATTGAGAGAAGATACCTCTTATTGGGGGGATCACAGACCATAACTTTGCCCACATGAAGGTCTCAACCATACTACCAAGGCATTAACCCGAGTTTTCACTTTCGGCTATCTCCACACTTTCCTAGATAGGAGTAGAAGAAGAAGGTCCTTCCTTCACATTAACCACTAGAGAAGTAGTAGGAAAAGAAGGGGGAGGCATGTTGTCAAAAATATGCTGGGTCGCAGCTTCCATATCGCTAAAAATGTCCACACCGTTCGCTTGCAAAGAAGTCTCCATCACCACTATAGGAACAAGAAGTATTTCTAAAGAAGAGATGACACTCAAAGGGGTCCTAATGTCCTCATTCAATTCATTAGTCCTAACAGTTGAACCGGTTATGTCAGATCGCCTTGGATTCACGGTTGTCCCCATCGCAGGTTCAACCGGTGTAGAGTTGACTCTACCACATCTTGTTAGACTTGTGCATGCCTCCACAATAGGAGTCTCAAGATCATACTTAAGCACCTCTAATCGCATTGAACTCGTACCCAAATTTACAACTAAGGTAGACTCGAGTATAGTAACAAGTGCCTCCAAACTATTCGTAGCTTATAAGTCATTAACACCCTTATCAGATACTAGTAGTAATATCTTTAGGCCATAAAATATTCACATGTTTTCCACATGAGATAACCAACGTCGACATTAATGTTGAGCGACAAATTCCTATCTCTGTATCTTCAGACTGCCTTGGATTCACATGTTTTGGCAAATTCTTATCTCTGTACCTCGATCCAAGATCCATAAACCTCTAATTTCACTGACGGTCGACCATCTTTTTCAAGGGCTAATAGTTTGTTAGTTCCTTAAGGGGTACCCCTATTCCTAGGGATGTCATACCACGTTGGGGCACCACTAGATCTATTCTTCAACTTAGATGGACAATCGATCAATTTACGTCCAACGTAGCCACTATGAAAGCACACATAAGAGATGTTCTTATATGAAAGCATTTAAAAAAAATCGGAATCAGGATCCCCAACCAAGTACATACATGATACCAGTAAGACAATCCCTATTTCAGCATTCGAAAGGCAAATTGAGAAGCTAAATCCACATCGGTGAAGATTTTAAGGTTTCAATCAAACGATTGAAGTTGGGGTGCCATGGAAACAAATGAAGGAACTGGCCTCTCAAGGTCCACGGTCTAAAAGTAAAAACAGAAGTCAGTTCATCTTCGAATTGAAATCGAAATAAGAAGAAACTATTTTGCATATCCATCATAAGTGGGGAAGCAATCCTCCATATCTTCGCTACATATTCTCTCGGAACCTGCAGTTGCGGAGGACCCCCCAAGGAACGACCATCAAGACTCAGAACCTATGGCTTACACCGATCAGAGGAACGTTTAATCTAGTTAAAAACATCGATCTCAAAAAAAGAGCCAACATCTTCCTCGTGCAGATGCCCAGTAAGCAAGGACACCCATGAAACCTTTTTACCATTACCAAAGGAGGTTGCTTGCACAGGAAGAACCGGACCAGCGTTGACCGGTGGGGTTGTCATCAAAAAGCCAATGAACCCAACTGTTGAAGATGTCCGCTCACCGCTCGATGCACCTGCTTTGTAAGGCAAAGGGCCGCCTT
The DNA here is from genome assembly GCF_036884655.1 of Musa acuminata AAA Group. Classification (NCBI taxonomy): domain Eukaryota; kingdom Viridiplantae; phylum Streptophyta; class Magnoliopsida; order Zingiberales; family Musaceae; genus Musa; species Musa acuminata. The sequence goes on from NC_088328.1 coordinate 19,876,329, forward strand.
CCCGGTTGCCGGAGATTCTACAGACAGCACAGTGGTTTCAGAAGATAAAGGCTGTGTCGAAGGAATGATTTTGAATTTCGGAGCTGGAAGAAGATAGGCCCTTCTAATTACATAGGAAACTTTCTTTGTTTCTCCACGAGGGGATCCCCCCATCGGCCCTTCATTGGCCCTTCTAATTACTCTTTGTTTTTCATTGGCCCTTCTAATACTCCAAGTAATCTTATCCTTAGTATTTTCATTGGCCCTTCACTGGCCCTTCTAATACTCCAAGTAATCTTATCCCTTCATTGGCCTCATTCAGCCCCAGCTACTCTTTGTTTCTCCACGAGGGGATCCCCCCATCGGCCAATGAAGGGAAACTTTCTCTCTCTAATACTAAGAGTTTCTCACACTACTCTGTCCGCCTTCCAACGAGTCCTCCATAAATTGTCTTACACATAGCACAAAGCACTTCTTTGATTACTTCTACAATGAAACAACTGCTAATACACCCGTCCGCTTCCATCAGACACACACAGACTCAACTTCGCTTCGCACACATGCATTCATTTACGTCTACAAATAACAGAAACAAAGAGTAGCTGGAGTTTGCATCACATATTAGATTCGACTAAGTCTGGATAGGAGGCGTCGGCACAGCTGAAGAGCCAGGATGATCAGGCGCCGGCCGTGGCCTGTCACCGACACCCCCAGGAGACCAATACGAGCTGCGTCCTTGGTTCTTGATCGGAGACGGCGGTCCCGTCTTCGGCTGTCTTTCGCCCAGCTTCCTCCCACTCGTCCATTCGTCCGGATCACCTGCAGTAGCACAGCACAAGGATTAGCTCGAACGCTCACACATATGTAGCACAGCACGATCGTAACGTAATATATACCAGATGCGTGGAAGTCGAGGGAGATCAGGAGAGAGAGGAGGAGAAAGAGGCACACGGCCAGAACCTTTGCTGGAGATGAACCCATATTCTTGTACACACATATGGCTGGCTGGCTTAGTGAGTTTATAAGCAGAAGAATTTAGAAGATGGAGCGGTTCGCCGGTGGATGCATGCCCAACTTCTGCAATGAAGTTGGCTATACATCCACTAAAAATTGTTCGTCCTCGAGAAAAACAAGTATTTTATCGGAAGTTATTGGCACAACTTTAAGTATTATATCCAGTGTCATCCATCCTTAGCCCCACGCCTACCCACCCACCCACAGGATCACTCAGGAGCACAGATAGATAATGGCCCGTGTATAAGTGGGCTCAGTAATAATGCAGACGATGCGTACAACAGGTCTCTTGCAAGCAGGCATAACATATCTGGAGCGGAGACGATGAATGATGATGGACAGCTCCGCCTAATTGCTGGAATTAACCGACCGGCAGGGCAAAGAAGGCCTCCGGTGCGCAGTGCAGTCTTCAAGGTATGCTGGTCTTTAGAGCGATCATGACTGAGAACTTTGTACGCTGATCTGGATGCGAAGGCACAAACTGCATTTACAATTGAAATGCAACCTTAATCGCAGGCAACGTGCCGCATTTTGTACCTTTGCGCTTGATATCACCGTTTCCGTACCCATCAATGAATGGCTGAGATTTGATTCGAGAAGAACGAGGAAATGGAACCCGTGCGAATTAACCGAAGAAGGATTACACCCAACAAAAGTTGCCCTTCTTCCGCCCCAGTCACCGTTCGACTCCCCCCCGCTCTCTCTACTGTTAGGATCTGATGGCGGGGCGTTATGACAGCGATCCCTTCCAGGAAGAAGACGTTAATCCCTTCGCGGTGAGTTGGCCGATCTCCCCATTTTCCTGTTCCCATTCCACTTATTTTTTACTCGGGGCTTTCTAGTGATCAACGAATGTAGTAGGCCTGGTTAATTTGGTTCATCTTCTAAATTATGGCGCCAGATTGTTACCTATTGCTTTCTTCCCTTCTAAGTTTGGACGATTGCTTGCTGCTTCTGATTTCGGCCGTGTCATTCGGGTTCTGAAAGACTACTTCTTTTGTAGGTTTCAATGGGTACTAAAATGAGGGCTTACTCAGCATTGTTTTGTACTGTATTCTGACCTCGCAAAACCTAGCCAGGTTGTCGCAACCTTCTCTTTATGGACTTGGATTCTGAAGGCTCTGACTGAATTCCAGCAATATTGACTTCTAAAATATTTGCATAGAATTGGGATATGCCCTGCCAAACTTGCGTGCGATCAGTCCTAGACCACCCTGGTCTTATTCTACCCTAAAAGCACATTTGGCTGGCCCAAGCTTAATTGACCCGTAAGTATTCGTATTACTATGATGAAACCCAAAAAGTAGATCTTGGGTATCATTTGGACTAGGACAAAATTTGGGACATATGGTAGTTCGGGAACCTTGCTTCTTCGGTCACTTTTTCATCTTCACATGACATGATTTGATGTCAATACCACAAATCAAAGTCATTAAGGAATTATTCAGTATATTATACTTTTGTTTCAGCGACTTTTAGTAAATTTTATGATCTTGATATTGCCCAAAACTAGTTGATGCTTAGCTATGAGGAATTCTGGTATATGGTTCGTTGCTGGACAGTCTTCTTCAGTTGCACTAATTGAAAACTTATGATGAATTTGTTTTGACCATTAAATGATGTTTTGAGTTACTAGTCGAGGTACCCCTGTTCTTACGTTCTTGTGTTGAATTTTCTTTCGGAATGTTGTTTTAAATTGAGTCTGGCAGCTGCCATTTGTCAAAAATATTGCCCTTTAACAATGTAAAGCTAGGCTGAAACTCAACATGTAATGCAGATGTTCGGTTGCTGGTCTCTGGTTGGCAGCAAAAATATAGCTGTTCGGCTAGAGTTCATACTGCTTAAATATTTAGCATCATTATCCTCATCTTCACAATTGTCTGGTGATTATAAGATGCATACTGATGGCTCTTAATGTGTGTCTTCTAGCGTACTTGCTCATTGGCATTAATCTCTGGGAGTTCCTAACTATATTCATGAGTGATAGTTTCACATTATAATTTCTGGAAATTAGCTTGCATTGTGAATCAATCATATAAGAATAAAAGTTTAAAAATCTCGGTCTGATATTGGTTTTGACACCTTATACCCCTTGGTACCGATGAAAATAAATAAAAATTGAATATCAACCGGGACTGAGCTATGTATTCCAACATTGGTCCTTAGTCAGACCCGTATTTACCGGTTGGTATGTACCAGTCTAACCGACATTTAAAACCTTGTTTGTAATAGTTGTAGCTTTTTCTTCTTCATCAGTTCACTAAGTGTTGCACCGCTTGTTTGTCTATGCAGTATTGACCCATATTCTTATTTCATTTTTTTAGTTATGACCATGCTTTCAATGACAATTGCAAGTTGCTTAATGCATATCGTTGGATGCCATTCTACCGAAAGATGGAACTTCTAATTTTCTCCGCATGATAATGGCCATAAAAATTCAAGCATTCTTTTAAGATTGTTAATTTTAAACAGAAAAAATACCTAATTCTAGAAGCAAGTTTATTTTCTTATGGGAGAATTTATTAATTAATATCTAGCTTAGTGTCCCATTTGTTTCTTTGAAGATAAGTGTTTTTTACTTTTAGTTTGTTCTATTGTATCTGATATGCCTTCAGTATCATACATTATTTATGGCAGGAAACTGGAAGACGTGGAAAAGTAGCTGGATCAAATTATGGAGGAGGTCCACTAAGTTCAGCAGTACGTGTACTTCATAAACCTATCCTTACAGTGATACAACCAAGGTTGACTCGAGGTTATTGGTCTAGTTCTACATAGCATTAGTCTTAAGATCTTGTTTCCAATTATTTTGAATATTCTGTTGTTCTTTTATGATTTTAAGGTCTGTCACTAGACTTGATTAAGAGTCCTATTTAAGTAATGACTGCTGAAATCATGATTTTTCTGTATGGAAGATTTATTCCTTAAAAAATAAAATGAATCCTTAACACGACTCAAAATAATCTTAGAAGGAAGGACACCTGAGTGGGAATCATAAAACAATATGTCTGATTTGCATTCCTTTTAGGTTGGCCCAATATGACCTGAATTATAAGGATCATGAGAGATCTGACCAGTTTAGAGGGCTTATCCTTATTGCTATGATTTCTTCTCTTTCACTCTTTTTTACTTTGCCTTTTTTTTTTTTTCTATCTCACCTCTTTTCTGCCTTCCTTGCTCTCTGTTTTCTGTTGCTACAGCAATCATACTATTCTTTATTGGTTTGGGTCTTATACCAGCAGACCTGCCATTATATATGTTTCAGGGACTTCTGAACAGCTATTTTCAGAACTGGCATCTAAGGAACACAATCAATTAATGAACCTTATTTTTCTTGTGCAAAATTTGGATTAGTGATAGCATCATTCTCTAACCAATTATCTCAACTGAGTAACTTTGGTTGCATCATATGCAGTGTGGGTACTGATATTTCCAGAGTTTATGTTTTATCTGTTTAATGCAGGATTTGAAGAAAAAGGAAAGAGAATTACAAGCCAAGGAGGCTGAATTAGATAAGAGGGAAAAGGTATGCCCTTGAGTTGAGTGCTCATAAACCACCTAAGTCATTTCTTAGCCTTGGAATTTCATTTTTTGCTTTTCCTGTGCCAAAGTTTTTCAGATAGTTGAGACTAAATAACAGGAGATATGGTATATTCTTTTCTGTAAATTTCGTGTGTATGCTTCATTTGTGAGCCAACCATAACACAAGATCTTGGTTCTCAAGCATATTGAACACTATGTGGCATGCTTTACAACAAAACTAACTTTATTTGCTTTATAAGCTTTTGCTATATTTATAAGATCTATTGTGTACAAGATTTAAAAAAAATGGACTTGGGGTAGGTGATTGGTGATGACATAATGCTTTTGCAATATGTGGCTAGATGTGCAATTGGATTTGCAAGCTCTATTTTACAAAAATATAACTGATTTAAATACAAAAATATAGATTAACTAATGATTTAGCAATGTAAACAACATATGCATGAAATTACATGCAAATGTTTACTTTTAGTGTTTACTGTTGATCTGAATGTTTTTTTTATTTTATTTGTTGATATGTGCTTTCTGTTTGTTTTTGTTTATTTGTGGGGTAAACAGGAACTGAAACGTAAAGAACAGGCTGCAGCACAAGGTGACTTCTCTTTGTTTTCTTAAAACAAATTGTTAATACTTCTTTTAACATTGAACTTTAAGAAAGTAAACTTGCTCTTTTAAGAAAAAGACAAGTTTATTTTTATTTGCTATTAATCTGATTCCCTCATGTGTATTTCCTCTCTACAGCTGGCGTTGTTATGGATGAGAAAAATTGGCCACCTTTTTTTCCTATTATTCATCATGATATTGCAAGTGAGATACCCATCCACTTGCAAAGATTGCAGTATCTTGCATTTGCTTCATTGTTAGGTATGTTCAGACTCTTATTTCTTATCATTGTCGATGTTCCCCTCTGATGTTTAAGGTTCTCGATGCCTTCTTGTTTTCCTTGCTCAAAACATGTTAATTTTGTATCTTTATTAGTGTTGTAACAAAATTAAGGACACAAGAGAGGATCATATTAGTTAGTGTTCCACTATATGAAAGTTTATTTTACTATCATGACAGTAACTCTCTGGACTGTCATTTTATTTTGGTCTACTTTTAACATCACGGTGCATGATGCATTTACATCTTTTTACAAAGACAGTTATGCATAATTCATGGATGTGAAATGTATATGCATTATGCTGCATGTAGTTCATTTTTGGGTTAAGAAGCAGTTTCTTCTGCTGATAGGTAATATGAATCCTAAAAAGGTGAAACCAAAATTAGCTTTTTACATCATATATACAGAATGGTGTAACATTTTCGGTATACATTCTTAGTCAAATAGTTTTATGAATCATCATGTATAATTTGCAAGATCTATATGGAATGCATAATTCTAGTAGAATAACTATTGAACTATAGGTGTTTGTGAAACAAAATATAATATTGTTTCTCTTGGGTTTTTGGCAGGCTTGACAGCATGCCTCTTTTGGAATGTCATAGCAGTTACAACAGCATGGATTAAAGGGGAAGGTATTCGAAGGATCTTTCTTGGATGTCAATTTCATCATACCAGAACTGAAACTTATTTTACTTTCTTCTTATTTCTAGGTGTCAAGATCTGGTTCCTTGCAATCATCTACTTCATCTCTGGTGTCCCAGGTGCATATTTTTTGTGGTATCGGCCTCTTTATCGTGCCATGAGGTACAGACTCTTGTTGCAATCTGTTTATGAAGATCTGTGACCTTAGAATCTGCCAGATACAAACTTATTATTAAGTTTATGACATTATATTTTCCATGGCACTGTGATGTTTTATAGGACTGAGAGTGCTTTGAATTTTGGATGGTTTTTCCTGTTTTACTTGGTATGTGCTTTGGTGGTTTATATCTATGCTTAAGGTAATGTTCTATGGCAAATAAATATTCTCCAAGTGACTCTGTTATCTACATTGCAGCTTCACATTATTTTTGTCATATATTCTGCTGTCGCTCCTCCAATTATTTTCAAGGGAAAATCTTTAACGTAAGTTTTTCTTTTTATGTTTAATAGATGGTAAATAGTGAAAGCAATAAATTCTGATGGAGGTAGGCTACAGCTAACTTCGTTTGATACATTTTTTAAATCTGATATACAAATGTAAATTTGATTTCTTTTACTTTGAGAAAATAAATGAGGATTAGTATGTTGGAATATCAACTTTTGAACTTTCAAACATTGCTTGAGAGATCATGTTTATGATACGACTTCAAAGAATGCATATTCAATTTTATCTTCTTCAATTCTTATAAGAGTGTTAGCTTGTAATTCTAATGAATTTGTTGCAAGACTGCTTGAATTGTAGGAGAAATTAATGGAGACTTGTGATATTTTTGGAGTCATTAGATGGTAGTTTGTGCATAAATCTAAGGCCTTCTATGTCACTTGAAGTTTCACAAATGGGGGAGTTATAGCCTCCACAAAATGGTTCCAGTAGAAGAGAATTTTTAGCTAGCATGACATCAGTATTGGTGGGTAGGGTTGTATAACATCATATTAGCATTTGTTTGCAGAGGTTAGTGGAAAAGACTTACCTCTTAATAGGATACTTGTGACTTCTTCCCACTTAGTAGTAACATTCAATATTATTATCACTTTGTTGGACATGTGTTGGGTTCCATTGGTTTGTGTAAAATAAATTTAGATTGTTTTCTCTATCTGGGCTGCCTAGTATCTCTAGAAGCACTTATGTAATTTATTGTTATTATAGTAATTTAAAGTTATAGTCTAAGCTTATCAATAAAATGTGTTTATTTGTCTTAGTTCTGTAGACAATAGGAAGAATCAGTACATATGAAAAAATAGATCCACTTGTTATTGTTTCATTGAATGCTGACAATAAAACTTATTTCCTATGCCAAACAAATAAACTTAAATATTGTTGTCTGCTAATTGGTTTCTTTTACATGTTTCCTGTTGCAGAGGTATTCTGCCAGCAGTGGATCTTATCAGCAGTAAGGTTTTGGTTGGGGTGAGTTATAGGTTACTTGGAAAAATGTGTTATAATCTTGCTCTAGATTCTTGAAATTACTTTATAGACATGAACATTTGTGCTGAAATATTGCTGTCTGAATATTGCTGATTGAATAAGCTTGTTATGTTATGGAGTTCAATTAAAATCTAGTAGAGGTACTTGGGCATAACTGGATAGAGATATCTAGATTCAACCCAAGTATTAAGGGCCTATTTGGTTACCTGAAAATAGAGGTACCTTGACGTAGGACATCCCTAAAGGGATGCTTAATATGAAGATAAAGATGGTTGGGTGGGCAATAAATAAATAAAAGGCTAAAACAGAGAGAGAAGGTGAGAGAAACCTGATTTATAGAATAAGTAATTTAAGCAACAAAACACAAAGCGAAAGTTCAATCACATACCAAGATAATCAAAGAGGAGCGCTTTGACACCCTTTTGGTTGACTTCGGATGTTGAGAATTGAGAGATTGGTTTGTGGGTCTTCGTTGCAAGATGGTTAAGGATGGGAAAGGAGAGGAATGCAGGGGGATAATCTTGGACTCGCTCCAAGTCCTCTGACTTGATCGGGGTGAAGTTGTTGCTTCGCACCACTCACATAATTTGTGGGAAAACAAAACTAATATGCATTCCAATATTAATGATCCTAATACAATACTTTGGCCTCCTTATATAGGCCACAAATACAAAAAGAAAAGGAAGTTACAAATAAGAAATAAAATAAAAATCATATCAAGATGATTCAGTACATTGTATTGGATCATCTTTTGAGAAGATAGAGGATTCTAAAATATTCTCGTGAAATAATTTTCCTTCTATGTGCATGATGTTCTTCCTTTTTATGCAAGAGTATGATTCTATAGAATTATCTTCCTTCTTTGTGCATAATGCTCTTCATTTCTTGCAAGATGATGATTCTTGCAATATTCTCTCTTATTTATTTCCTTCTTCTACTTTATTATTAATCTAGAAAATAAGATGATAATTGTGTAGGATGTTACCACGTGGCAATCTTGAAACATCAATTGAACCCGAACCCGAGTTCACTATCAATCCAAGGTGATTTGGTTTGACACTTTTTCTTTACACGTTTTCGAAATATAGTTTGATTTCCATCAACTCTTCCTGACTTGAAAGCATTCATCTCCGAAGAATTGATGAGGCAATACTGATCATAGAGTTCAGGGTTGATTTGGAGTTCTTCTTTCGTGATCTATGTGCAATCTGAGTCTCATTGTCCTTTTTATTTGACAAGGAATCTCTTATATCTCTCGTTACGAGTGGAGACTTGTTGGTTGTCCAGAATATCCTATATTTCCTCTTTTCTCCTCTTATAAGTGGGTATAGGTGAGAAAAACATTATAGGTTGTGGAGGTGATAAGGTAGAAGGTGATAAGGAAGTAAGGTGGAGTATTATCTTGTAGTTCCTTGTATGGTGTGAAATCTTCAATATTGATACAACAACAATAACAAAGCCGTAAGTCCTAACTATTTGGGGTCGGCTACATGGATGTTTTGCTGTTATTGAGATCTGTAAAATGTTATATGTTTAGTTAAGTCCAGAGTATTTCTAAATCTTTAATATTGATAACTCGTGTAATACCAAGATCTGGTGAAAGGTCAAGTTCCTAGGTTTTGGAGCTGATATTTCGTATGATTTTGTAAGGACCAGAGTTTTTGGCATGAAACTTTTTCAGGGTTCCTCATGGATATCTCTTGGGTCGAACTCTCGTCGTTACCATGTCTCCCTCCTTGAATTATTGTGACCTATGATGAACATCTACAATAGACTTGTATAATTCATTGCTTAAATTAATCGTTCTATGAATTTCGGTATATAGGTCTTGGAGCTGTTTAGCAAAGGATTCAGCAAGTTCACTAGGTCTAGCTTATGGAGGATAAGAATAGATCAATAGGCTTTCGAGGTTGATGTCCATTGACAACCTCAAAAGGGGTAAGACCAGTAGAACTGTTGACAGAACTATTATATGCAAACTCAGCAAAAGGGAATACTAAGTCCCATGTGGACACATGATCACCAACAAGACAACGCAAAAGGTTACGTAGACTCCTGTTAACTACTTCAATTTGCCCATCGGTTTATGGGTGATATGTGAAAGAGAATTGTAATTTGTGTTCAAGATTTTCGATAAGATTTTCTAAAAACAACTTGTGAATTTCACATCCCTATCAGAAACAATGGTCTTTTGGTAGACCATGCAACCTAAGTTCTTTCATGAACAACCTGGCTACATGTGAAGTATTAGTAGTTTTCTTACATGGTAAAAAGTGTGTCATCTTTGCTAAATCGATCCACCAAAAAAAAAATGAAATCATGATCTCTGATGGTTTGTGTTAACCCAATGACAAAATCCATACTAAGGTCCTTCTAAGGGGTATGAGCTACAGGAAAAGGTGTATAAAGTCCTGTGTTATATCTTCTTCCTTTAGCCAATTGATAGGTACAACATTGAGATATGATGCGAGCCACATATCTCTTGAGGCTAGACCAAAAGAATCTATCCTCAACCGTGACAATGTTTTTATCTCGATCAAAATGTCCTACAACTCCTCCAATATGTATTTCCCAAACAATGAAGTCTCTAAGAGAACCATTGGGCATACACAAACAAACATCCTTAAATAAGAATCCGTCATGGATGGTAAACTGTGTGTTGTCTAATCTTGATTCTTCTAATAATGTTTTATAGGTCTTTACAAAATCTGGACAAGACATATACTCATCTCGTATATATTCAAATCCAGTCACTACACTGGTCATAGAGTATAAGACAAGTGTCATTCGACTAAGTGCATCGGCAGCTTTGTTTTCAATCCCTGGTTGGTACTTAAGGACAAATGTATATTCTTGGAGGAACTCAACCCATTTAATATGTCGCAACCCTAATTTTCTTTGTGATTGAATGTATCATAGGACTTGGTGATCTGAATATAGGATGAATTCATTTGGCGACAAGTAATGTGCTAATACCTCAAGGCTTGGACAACCACATAAAACTCCTTATCATAGGTGGAATATTTTTATTGGACTTTATTTAATTTTTCGCTAAAACATGATATAGGATGTCCTTGACTTAACGCACCACCTATTCCTACTCCTGAGACATCACAAGAAACCTCAAAGGTTTTCGAGAAATCTGGAAGTTGTAAAACAGGTGCTTGTGTCATTCTTTCTTTTATCTCGTCAAAGGCTGCTGTGGTCTATTTAAATTTACCCTTCTTCACACAGTTTGTAATAGGGGTTATGATGGTGCTAAAGGACTGAATGAACCTATGATAAAAGGTAGCTAGGCCATGAAAACTCCTAACTTCATGAATGCTTATAGGGGTAGGCCAATCTTCGATAGCCTTAACCTTTTCAGGGTCAACCGCAACTCCCTCAAAGAAGACAAGAAAGCCAAGAAAAATGGCATGTGATTGTAGACTTTAAATTAATATAAAGTTTTTCCTTATAAATGGCCTTAAGAAGTAGGTGAAGGTGAAGGAGATGTTCATCCTTGGCTTTACTATAGATGAGAATGTCATCAAAATAGACGACAAGAAAATGGCCAATGAAAGGACAAAGTAATCGTGTCATAACCCTCATAAATGTGCTAGGTGCATTTGAAAAATCAAAAGGCATGACTAACTGATGGAGAATCATTTAAATTTACAAAGGATTTCAGAAAAAATTATTCTATGTAATGAAATCATTAAAAAATTATCAATTAGTTGGTCTAGAAATTCTAAGAGTTGTATTGAAAATTGAAAAGTCTTTTGATCTTTCCGGGGAGTCTTTTTATATTTAGTGTACTTTTGTATTAAGTGCACTCATTTACTATTTAGGCATCCAAGAAATCATATTTTGGATTCCTAAAAGGCATATTAACTCCCTAGGGGATTACTCTTGGGAATCATTACCTTCATTGATTGTATCAAGGCTCCTAAGCCCCTATAAATAGTGGAGCTTATCAATGGATCAAACACTTCATATTTAAATAAAAAGAATTGCAAACTCTATAGTCTATTACTCTCCTCTTATCTCACACTTCTCTTTCTTTCTCTTCCGCTCTCTTCCTCTCTACTTCCTTGCTCTGATCTACACCAGTTTTGGTATCAAAGCCATCAATAAACCTGCCCTATGCCCCATTAGGTTTTAACTAGTAGCAAAAGCTTTGATCAACACTCAATGATCCTTGCACCTTAAACATCAACCCCTTGCGTGTGGAGTTGGACTTTGAGACGACTGTCTCTGCAAAATTGGTGGACCACATAACTCTCAGTACCAGGTAAATTTTGAAAACTTTACTAATATTTTTTGTTAGAAAGAAAAATCATATATTTTATTAGATCATGGTTATCATCTCTTATCCCCTCATTTTCTCCTTTTTTTCTATTTATCACCCTCTCGCTCCCCTTTAGCTACAACTACAATACCACTAAAATTTGAATCCTTGAAAATTATCTAAAAAAATAAAACAAAAGTAAAAAAAAAAGTGAGAAAACCATTTTATAAGCATTGCAATTCTATCTTATGCATTGCAACAATTAACAACCTTATTATCAAAAGGAAATTTGTTGACAACATTAGAATCATAACTTGGCGAGGTGCAAACCAAATCAATCTCAATGAATCCCTAAATCAATAGAGTGAGGTAGATACCCTTAGGACCGAGCTAGCAAATTATGGCACAATGTTGAACCAATCATATGATCAAATGACCCAAGTCGTAAGAGCTCTCCAACACCTTATAAATGACCCATGAATGAGGAGATTAATGAGTCAGTTAGGCAACATATCTATCCTCCACAAACCATAGCTTTAAATCAAGAAATTTTACCTACTCCCCAAATCCCAATTCAAATAAATTCTAGGTTCACCTATAGGGCATCTATTCACAATCATAATGATTTCAGGGAACCTACTAGAAATTCGTAAACCTATGGTCCAACAAGTTTGGTTTGCTGATAATCTAGGAGAAATAATTAGAAAAGTCAAAGTGGATATGTCAGACTTTGATGATAGGTTTGATTGAAATGTATTTGTTGACTGGTTAGATAGCATGGAAAATTGCTTTGAGTAGTATGGAATGATTGATATTGAACGTGTATGATTTGCAAAAATAAAACTAGTAAAGTTCGTTATGAAATATTGGCAATATGTCCAATGTAGTCTAGAATGTCATTAAGAGCCTCCTATCACTCAATGGAAAGTTATGAAACAAAAAAGAAAAATATTTAACCTACTTTCGAAGCCAACTGGTTGAACAATTGTTAAACCTTAAACAGTTAAATTCAAGTGTAACAAAGTATTTGGCCCGATTTGTGGAACTTTTAATTAGGTGTGAAATAAAAGATGATCAAATCATCACTGTCCGAAGATTTGTTAATGTGTTGAGATTTGACATCTAACAGAAAGTCTCTCTTAGTTTCCTCAACACTGTGGAGAAAGTTTCCTGATAAGCCCTTGAGATTGAAAAGTACATCAAACTTTATCCAATTCATCGAGCATCTTCTTAGTCTCTCGATAATAGAACTATTTTCCAATCTACCAAAAGTAATGTGATCAAGAGACTAAACCTTAAAGTAGTCACATTCGACCGTATTCAAAGTAACCTACATTCACAAAACCACTCTACCTATGACCGAGAGATGCCTAGTGCTAATCAAAATGGACAATTACCAAGACAAGACTTGCTGTGATGTCCTACCACTAAACATTGCCCACATTCTTTTAAGTTAGCCTTGGTTATATGACATTGATGTTATCAATCATAGAAGAGCAAACACATGCCTTTCTATACAAATGCATCATCCTACGACCAACAAATCATCATAAAAGGATAAATTAGGAACTCCCAAGTCTCTTCCACAATGTCACGAACAAAACTATAAACAAGGTGTTTAATGTAATGCTCATGTATGCTCGTGTCTTTTGGTTTGTTTATACTTTGCACAGCATGTAGAGAGGTTTGGTGGCCATTTTAGGCTTGTAAATAAAGGTTGTGTCATGTGGACACTTATGAGAGATTTCTGTCTATAGTGGACTATTTTGGATCCTTTGTTGTGCGACCGTTTAGAGCTTGTGAAGTTTGTTTGTAATTTGCATTGGTTATGAAGTGTTTTCTGAAATGTTTGCTTGTGGATCCCGAGTGAGGCGCTTTCTCTAACTCGTTTTCTCTTTTGTAGGTCCTAAGAGACCATGGAAGGTTTCAGGGAGGCTGACCTTTGTATACGGATATGCAAGGGTGTCGCACGACTTAGGCAAAACCAGCTAAGTCCGTGACATATGGTATTAGAGCGGGACAAGCACTCATAGAAACACTTGGCATGCCAACATGGGGGACCTAGCGGGGTTGCGTTGAGGGCAGCCAGCACGCACGACTATTTGGGGGAAAGCGAACATGGAGATGCAGGGAAAAGGAGTCACTCAAAGGAGCGGGCATATGAGATTGACATTTAGAGGAATGACTAACCCTTCGCGCAAGAGGCACCATGAGGACAAGCAAGCTGGGAAGAATGCGTAGCGCACAAAGGTTGAGATGGCTGAGTTTGAGTTATGGCTCAACATTAACAACCATACTTGATGGTGCTCAAGGCAAGCGAGGCGCTTGATAAAAGATGAGACCGTGTAAGGTGGAATGGGTTGTTCAACGATCGAAAGAGTTATGCAAAGCTCACAAAGGTGAGGGCAATTGCTAACTTGAAGAATTTGATACTCATGCAAAGGCTTCTATGCGAACGATAGAATGTTCGTGGCCATCCCAAGGCGACCGAAACTCGGTGCCATGGAGCATTGAAACTTTCTCTTCAGCATGAGAAGGATACGTCTATAGTAGGCTGAAGTATGCAGCAAGTTCAGCATGTTGCTAGGCCTTAAGGGGTGCAGTAATGGGTTGTATTGACGTGGAGTCACAATCTAGCAAATGCGTTTGCGAGAGGCAGAACGAAGCACAGTTTGTTCAGCAAGGCGGAGTAGTCCAAGGGGATGGGGTCTCTGAAACTTTCAAAGTGAAGGAAGCGATGAGAGAAGTTGCTCCAACAGGACAGATATCCAGGAGTGATAAGTTTTGGCTCTATAGAGGGAGAACCATGTGCAATGGACCGCACATGTTGAGGAGGAGTACCTCAAAATAACTTCATAAAGCTCAACGGATCGAGCGAGTGGCGAGGAGTCGTCGCATGATCTCGCTTGAGATAATGTATTAGGGAATGCATTGCGGAATCAAGTGGGGGAGCGATCCAAGGCAATACAAATGAAAACACACTTGGAATCGATATGGAGATCAGACTCAACGAAGGGCTGACTCGTGGAATGGTGGGCGCGAGGGCTACCATCAACTCAATGCAAAATGAGGAGCGAAGCAACTTGGGTGTAACTTGGCGAAGTACCTAAGCCGCATGAAGGGAGCCAGTATAGAAGATGGAACATAGAGCGAAGGCACAGAGCTTTCCTTGGACAGAGGTCAAGGACATGAACTCTTGTAGAGGCAAGAGCGGGATCATGTCGTTCCATGGGTCCTTCATTATGATGGAGCGGGCTCATCTTGCATGGTGCCAAAGACAAAGGGAGCTTCGAGGCACATGTATCATACCTCATAGAAGCATTTGACGGAGGAACTGAGGCGACTCAACTTGCGGAGGTGAAGTTGGGTTCAGAAGGCCTTGGCACGGGGCAAGAGGATGCGGATGAGGGTACTCTTGAAGAATATGCTATAGTGCTGCTATTTAAATTGACATGAAGGGAGTTGTGCGCAGCAGAGATTGTGTTGGTAGGGGTAGAGGCCCAGGATCCAGACAATGGTGCACCAATTTCAGCAAAGTCGGTGGACTTCGGGAGCTACTAGGCAATGGACTGTCTTAGAGCGGTGCTTTGTCTATGTGTGACCCAAGAGCGGGTGGACAAAGGTCGATTGCCAAAGGAGTAAACACAATTGAAAGTGGAAGAGGCCTTGCAATGTGTTGGCAGAGGCCACGCATGGAGGGATCATAATCCGAGTTCATCCCACAAGAATTAGAATGCAATGGAGATGTCACCAGGAGGCGACATGGTGCAGCGAATCGTGGTGGAACAGTTCATGGCAATGCAATATACATGAATATAGTCTCGTGAGGGACTATATCATATGGAAGTATGATCGGGAGCTATTGGGAGCTCTACTTCGGTGAACAACGCGACGACAAAAAGGGCTATAAATTCAAGGAGTGAAGGTCATGGTACCGTAGAGGCGGGTCTTCCGTGCGTGCATCGAATTTTGCATCGGATGAAAGCCTTGGTCATCAGCATATGGGGGGCTGTGTACTAACGAGGGAAAAGTTCGAATGCAGGTACCAGTGAGTTCCATGGGAGGGATTTGATCATGCAGAGGTATGATTGGAGCGGCTGGAGAGTTAGACTACTTCAGACCTCATATTCGCTTAAGGGAGCCCGGCAAGTTAGAGGATAAGGCCGAGTAAGCGAACGTTATTACCAAAGAAGCTAAGGAGAACAGAATCGGTGTAAACCCTGCAACATAATGGCAGAGACCATGCATGGGAGTTGCAGTCTGTCTTTTTATCGACCAAGGGGAACTGCTTGAAGAACACAGAGGTGTTGAAGTAGAGGGTCGAAAGGGGCGAGGAAGCGACGACGAGTCTAAAGGGACTTAGCTACCCAAAAATCAAGCATCGGTTAGAATGGAGGTGGACTCGGAGGAGTGTCATAGTACCACAGAGGCAAATCTACCGATTATGAAGAAAGGGACGCAGATGCGAGGCGACGGATAGTAGGGCTATGGGCATGACAATGCCATGGTATCACAAAGGCAGGACTTCCGTGGAGTCATCGATCCCCTGCTCTCATGGGGGGGAGAGCGCTTGGTCGTCAAAGGGGGTCGAGGAGGTGGAGAATGCAGAGGCAAACTCCAAGTACCGGAACAAGGCTGAAGGGCAGAGGCCAGGAAACTTCGTAAGACCGGTGTCAACGAGCTTCTCATCAAGATAGCCGAAAGTGAAGGACTTCGGGTCAATGCAAGAGTGCAAGACCAAGGAACAAAGTAGGCAGTATGCGGTGTTGTATCATTGCTACTCAGTGGAGTAAGCGGCAGGGTTGATAGAGAAGACGGTACAATCCCAGAGGTGACCAAAACTATTAGAGACTTACTCTAAGTTGGGGTGAAAACTTCCTGCATTCCAAAAGTTTGATGGCATTGAGAAGGTGAATCACAGTAACTAACTCAATGCAAGGAGTGCAAATACTTCAAGTGCTTCAGAAGTGTGAGCAAAGATCAGATGAAGACCAGTAACCAACTCGATGCATGGAGTACAACCCTCGAGGAGGCGGGCGAAGTCAAGTAACCTTTGCCTTCTCAACTTTTAAGAGAATGGGCGAAATCGAATACCTCAATTCTCTTATTTATCTAGCAGAGGAGCTCTGCACATGTTCAAAGACCCTTCGAAGAAACCAAATGGAAGACAATAATTGTCAAATCCTCACCAATGGTGATCAGTGCTACTGAGAGTAGATTATCCACTTCATTTCCCAACAGAATGCCAATCGAAAGTGGAAGTGATGCGAATCTACTTGGAAGTGACAACTAAGTGAAAGAAGAGTCGATGGGCAAATTTTGTGGAGGAAGGATCTAAAACTTCAAAAGTTTGTGAGGCGATACTCGTTAAAGTTCCAATAAGCATCCACCCAATTCAGGCAGCATGAGGCATTTGAGAGATTGGCGCATAGTAAGGATGGTCTCTTCCTTTATCTGAAGGATCCGCAGGAACCAACAGGGATCAACACAACTCAGTCAATCATACACCAGAGTCAGAGTCATTGACGAGTTAAAGTAGCATGGCGGATCAAAAGTTCGACTACTCAACAACAGCAGCGGAGAGCAGCTGAGAGCCAAGAGGCACATTATAGTTAGAGCGGAAGATTGAAGACTCAGTAAAGGCAAGGAGTTGTAGTGTCGGTAAGCTTCGACGAGGATGTCGAAGGAATAAGTGAGGGAGAATGTCACGGACAAAACTGTAAACAATGTGTTTAATGTAATGCTCATGTATGTCTGTGTCTTTTGGTTTGTTCATGCTTTGTATAGCATGTAGAGGGATGGTCGAAGGCTTAACAACCCCAATTTAGTTGGGTCTGGTGGCTATTTTAGGCTTGTAAATAAAGGTTGTGTCATGTGGACACTTGTAGGAGATTTTGATTTGTAGTGGACCATTTTGGATCCTTTGTTGTGCGACCATTTAGAGCTTGTGAAGTCTGTTTATAATTTACATTGGTTATGAAGTGTTTTCTGAAATGTTTGCTTATGAATCCCGAGTGAGGCGCTTTCTCTAACCCGTTTTCTCTTTTGTAGGTTCGAAGGGACTATAGGAGGTTTCGGGGAGACTAATCTTTATATACGGACATGCAAGGGTGCCGCACAACTTTGGCAAAACCAGCTAAGTCCGTGACAACAAGCCCCTACCACCAAGGGACTTCATTTATTGGATCCTAAATTTTTTAAAATAGAGAGCCTAAACAACAAATTTTATGTGGTTATTAATGCTAGAGAAATTTCTAGCCCTTGTACTATTTCTGACCTAACTCCTAAAGTTAAATCCTTATTAAAAGAATTTTTTGATGCCATACCCTCATAATTACCTAATGAGCTATCATCCTTACGATAAATTCAACATGTCATTGACCTTATCCTAAAATCATAGCTCCCTAATCTCTTATATTATAAAATGAATCTTAAGGAGAGAGCCGAGTTAAACAAACAAGTTAAAGAACTTTTTGCTAAGGCTTTGTGCAACACAACCTCAGTCTTTGCATTGTCCCTGCTTTGTTAACCGCTAAGAAAGATGGGTCTTGGAGGATGTGTCGATAGCCAAGCGATTAATAAATAAGAATCAAATATCGCTTCTAGATTCCTTAACTTGAGGATATGCTAGACCTTCTCATTGGATCTAGTTAGCTTTCGAAACTTGACTTAAGAAGCGGATACCACCAAATTTGTATTAGACCTGGTGATGAATGAAAAACAATATTCATAACTCAAGATGGCCTATACAAATGGCTAGTCTTACCCGTTAGTCTATCGAATACCCCAAGTACTTCCATACGTTTCATGAATCAAGTTTTATAACTCTACATAAGAAAATTTATTATAGTCTACTTTGACGATATCTTAATCTTTAACAAGACTAGAGAGAATCATTTAGAACATCCTTGATAGGTTCTTACTACCCTTCGAGTTGCTAAGCTCTATGTTAATATGAAAAAGTGTTCTTTCATTCAAATCCATGTCCTATTCCTAGGCTTCATCATTTCTGACCAAGGTGTTACCACTAATTAAGAAAAGATCTACGTCATTTAGATCAGCCTGAGCCTAAAACCCTTTGTGAGATTCGAAGTTTCCATGGACTAGTCTTTTTCTATAAGAGATTCATTAGAGAGTTTAGGTCCTTCATGATACCTATTACTGATTGCCTGAAGTAAGGTGAGTTTTCTTGGACGTTACCTGCTACTAAAGCCTTTACTGACTTTAGTAAACCCTTTGAGGTCACTTGTGATACCTCTAATATATGGATATGAGGAATTTTAAGTCAAAAGGGTCAGCCTATTGTCTTTTTCAATGAAAAACTTAATGATGCAAAACAAAATTATTCTACATACGATAAAGAATTCTATGCGATTTTGTAACATCTTAGGTATTAGCGATATTACCTTCTACTACAAGAGTTTGTTTTGTTGTCTGACCATCAGACCTTAAGGTACTTGAATGCCCCAAAGAAGTTAAATGCCTAATATGCCAAATTGGTCAAGGTTCTCAACAAATACTCTTTTGTAATTGAGCATTGTTCTAACGCTTAAAATAAAAATATTAACGCCCTTAATTGAATTTCTACAATCCTGTCTACCATGAGTCTCAAGGTCATAGATCCAAGCGAGAGTAAAAGAAAAGTATACTCAATATTCAAACTTTAGTCATATATATTGAGAAGTTCAAGATGGAAACCATCATAAACATATGGACTTCATTCTTAGGGATAGTTATCTTTTTTGATCTACTGGATTGTGTGTTTCTCGATTCTCCCTTCAAGACTTTCTTATCTGGGAAATACACGCGTGTGGATTAATAGGTCACCTAGGCCAAGACAAAACCATTGCATTTGCTAAGGATAGATTTTATTGACCGTCCTTAAAGTGAGATGTTGCTTGAGTAGTGTCACAGTGTCAAATTTATCAAATTATCAAAACTTGCAAACACAATTCTAACCTAGACACCCCATTACCCATTCCATGTTCACCATAGCAAGATGTAAGTTTAAATTGTCCTTGGACTATTCAAAATAGCCTGTGGCCATGATTCTATTTTAGTTGTTGATCGATTTTAAAAAGATAGCCCACTTTATCCCATGTAACAAGACCAACGACGCCTCACATATTGCTGAAGTGTTTTTTCGAGAAGTGATTAAATTACATAGCTTGCCCTCGACCATTGTGCTTGATAGGGATGTGAAATATGTTATCTACTTTTGAAAAACTTTATGAAAATTATTTAGCACAATATTAAAATTCTCTTCAACCTTTTACCCCAAACAAATGGACAAACTGAGGTTGTTAACTGTTCCTTGAGAAATCTTCTTTTAGATGATTAGTTGGGGTGAAACCAAGAAATTGGAACTTAACGTTACCCACGACAGAGTTTGCATACAATAACTCAATCAATCGTTTGATCGAAAAAAGCCTATTTGAAGTTTTCCTCAACTATACTCCTTGCACACTCATTGACTTTGCACCTCTTTCACTTGATTATCGTGCATCAGAACCAACCAACACTTTCTTTCAACATATTCATGATTTACATGCTGAAATATGACGTAAAATTATCATAAATAATGAAAGTTACAAACTTTCTACCAATGAACATCATAAAAATCAAGAGTTTCAAGTTGGTAATTATGTCTTGGCTTGCATTTGTCATGAGTGATTCCCTAAAACTAAAAAAAAAGTTGCATGCCCGAGCTATTGGTCCTTTCCCTATTATCCAAAAATTGGGTTCTAATGCATATATGCTCGATTTGCCTTTTTGACTTAAATATTAGTCTAGTTTTCAATATGGAGGATTTAACTTCATATCATGGTATTTTTGAGCCTCCTTTTTTATCTATCAATGTTCCTATAGGTGACAATCCTCCTAAAGGACCAATTCTCGCACAACATAGTGATGACATAGAGGCCATTCTTGATGATAGCCTATTACAACTGCTACTAGCATTATTCCACACTTTCTTATCAAGAGGTATGATCATCCAACTATTGATGCCACTGTGGATACTTTGGAGAAGTTACGTGACTTTGCACACGACCTATTGGATTAGTACCTTATATATCACTCTTCGAGGTTGAGTTCTTTTCCACCAGGGGAGAATGATGGAGAACCATCTAGCTTTACAATGGATTTCAGAAAAGTCTATTCTAGACAAAGAAATCAACTAAAAGTCATCAATTAGTTGGTCTAGAAATTCTAAGAGTTGCGTTAAAAATTGATAAGTTTTTTGGTCTTTCTAAGGGCTCCTATTGTATTAAGTGCACTCATTTACTATTTAGGTATACTAGAAGTCACATTTTAGATTTCTAGAAGTCATACTAATTCCCTAGGAGATTACTATTAGGAATCATTGCCTTCATTGATTATACCAAGGCTCCTAAACCCCAATAAATAGTGGAGATTGTCAATGGAGCAAATAATTTATATTTAAATAAAAAGAACTGCATCTTCTTTAGTCTCTTACTCTCCTCTCTTATTTGACACTACTCTTTCTTCCTCTTCGCCTCTCTTCCTCTACTTCCCTACTCTGTCCTACACCACTAACCATTCATACAAACCATCCTTTGTTAAAGGTCATTTTTCACTCATCTCCTTAACGAATACAAATATGATGATAACCACTCCTTAGATCAATTTTGGAGAAGTATTTTGATTCCACCATCATAACTAACATGTAATCAAGTCTAGGTATGGGAAACCTATGCTTAATTGTGATTTTATTGATGGCTCGAATGTCTAACACCCAACTATCCTTTTTAGGTGTGAATAGTGCAGGGGCAGCACAAGGACTTAAGCTTTCTCTAATAAAACCTTTCCGTAGGAGTTTATCCACTTGTCTTTTTAGTTCAGTATGTTCTAAGGGGTTCATACTATAATGTGGCAAGTTTGGAAGAGTTGACTTTGGGACTAAGTCAATAGTATCTTGAATGTCTCTAAAAGAGGGAAATTCATTAGGCAATTCCTCATGGGTGAGATGTTTAAATTCTTTTAAGAGCCTTGTCAACTTCCTTGGGATGGTCTTGGGCCGCTTCAAGCAATGACCTTTATACTTCCTTTTGGTCATAAGAGCATAAATTATCCTCTCTTGTTGGTTTTCATATTCAAAAGATTTTTTGTTTAATACATGTAAGGGTTTATCCTTTTATAGCATTTTTGAGCTTTTATTAACCTCAATTGGCTTACATGGGTTTAACATAATTTTCTTTCCCTCATGTTTAAACATATAAGTGTTGGCATGACAAAAATGGCTCACATCCATGTCAAAGAGCCATGATCGTCCTAAAAGGATATGGGCAACTTCCATAAGAAGGACATCACACCAAACCTATCCCTGATAAGTTGCAAACTTAATGGGAACTAGACAACACTGTTTACCAAGGATGGTGACTTTATTTACCCTTGCTACCTTATAGGGTTGACGGTGTGTTTCAAATTTCGGTTTCATTCTTTCAAGGGTTCCTATGGATACGACATTTGCACTACTATCCCCATCAATGATTATCTTACAACTCTTGTCGCCCACTTTAATGTGGGTATGAAAAATATTGGTTTGTCTCCAATCCTCCTCTACCTTGGGTGTGGTTAAGATACGTCTCAAGACAGCAAGGGTTTCATCGTTATTTTCATTAGCTTAATTGACTTCTTCAGGGATGTGAGCTAATTTATTTTCGAGTATTTTATTTTTTTCAAAGTCATTTCCTATGTGAAGGGCTCTTGATGGGCATTGATGTGCAAAGTGTCCTGTCTTGTGGTAATTAAAGCAACGAGTTGAGGTGTCGCTTTGTCTTAAAAGTTTGATAACAATCTTTCCTTTATTGTCTTAGGGATGTCTAATGGTTGGATCACTAAATCGATTTTGAGTGGAGGCTGTATTGGAAATTTTAGAAGGCTTATCATTTTCATTGACCCTATGTATGGCAAACTCTCCAACTTGGGAACTGAACGTCCTAGGGACATGAACCTTAAGATACTGCTATATTATATATATGTTCCAGAGAGTTAATAACATATAAGATTAACTCTTTCCTAATTTCAAGCTTTAGTCTCTTGAATGTCACATCTAACCATCAATTCATCAAACTTATTAATATATTCAAATACATACATATTGTTTTGATGCAAGGTTTGGAGTTGATCCATTAAATGTTCTTGGTAGAATATAAGGATATATTTTTCTTTTAGTTTTTCTTTCATTTCATCCTAATATTCTATTGGAGTTTGGCCTAAACGTTGAATTCGTTTTTCAATATTGGTCTAGTGGAGTTTGGCTTTACCTATGAATTTCATTTTTGCAAAGCATACTCGAAGACCTTTTGACATATCATACTAATTGAAGTAGTCATCCATATCAGACAACCAATCAATAAAAACCCTTGCGTCCAACCTGCCATTGAAGCAGGGTGCTTCTACTTTGACCATTTTTCTAATGTCATCATTA
Source organism: Musa acuminata AAA Group (assembly GCF_036884655.1). NCBI lineage: Eukaryota > Viridiplantae > Streptophyta > Magnoliopsida > Zingiberales > Musaceae > Musa > Musa acuminata. The sequence goes on from NC_088328.1 coordinate 19,899,601, forward strand.
ACCTCCCTAAAATTGTGTCTACCATGACCAAGGTGATTTTGGTGGTTCTCGTGCATATCCAAGTTGTACATGTGTCATGATGATGCAAGTGGTGGAGCATGAGGCCTTTCATATGCTCTTTCGGGCTTATACTCAAAATGTTTTAAGTGATTTCTAGGATTGGTATTTTTTTAAATATGATTTTGCTCTTAGTCTAACTCTTGATCTGTCTTAGTATGATTTGAGTTATCATCATCCTGAGTTGGATCTAGGACCTTTGAAGTTCCAACTTTCTTAGCATATTGTCTCTTTCCAAAGGAAACCACGAGAGAAGGTGAGAGAAACCTGATTTATAGAATAATTAATTTAAACAATAAATAACAAAGCGGAAGTTCAGTCACATACTAAGATCATCGAGGAGTGCTTTGACATCCTTTTGGTTGAATTCGGATGTTGAGAGATTGGTTTGTGGGTGTTCGTTGCAAGATGGTTGAGTATGGGAGAGGAGAGGAATGTAGGGAATAATTTTGGACTCACTCCATGTCCTCCGACTTTGATCGGGAGGAAGTTGTGGTCTCGCACCACTCACACAATTTATGAGAAAACAAAACTAATATTCATTCCAATACTAATGATCCCATTACAATACTTTGGCCTCTTTATATAGGCCATAAATACAGGAAGAAAAGGAAGTTACAAATAAGGAAGAAAATAAAATTCATATCAAGATGATTCAGTACATTGTATTGGGTCATTTTTTGATAAGATGAGATTCCAAAATATTCTCGTAAAATAATCTTACTTCTTTATGTATGATGTTCTTCCGTCTTTTGCAAGATGACGATTCTGAAGAATTATCTTCCTTCTTTGTGCATAATGCTTTTCCTTTCTTGCAAAATGATGATTCTTGCAATATTCTCTCTTATTTATTTACTTCTTCTACTTTATTGTCAATCTAGAAAATAAGATGCTAATTATGTAGAATATTGTCACATGACAATCCTAAAACATCAATTGAACCTGAACCCGAGTTCACTATCAATCCAAAGTGATTCAGTTCGGCCCTTTTTTTTTTTCCACATCTTCGAAATGTAGTTTGATTTCCATCATACCTGCTGCTATAAATTCAATGTAATTGGAAGTGTTGCATTTAAAAATTCTCTTGATTGTTTGGTTGCTTGCATTTGCAACTGCAGTTTGCTGTGTGTTTTGTTTTGTTGCCTTTGTTCACAATTGCTGTTTCACTCATCTAGTGTTTGGTGGTGAATGAAGATTGTGGGAAGATGGAAGAAAATACTGTGGTTATTGAGATGGGTAACAGCAGTTGTGCGGCACGAAAGGAAGGATGAAGAAAAGGATCACAATGGTCAAGGTGGGTGGTTGGAGGGGACACTGGAAACTGGAGAGATATGTGGTTGTTGTATGTAATACAGGAGATGCTCTGGATGGAGTCAACTTTACCATCATCTCTAGCCAGGTTTGGCCTGAGGCAGCCAAAAACTAATTATTAAGCACAAAAGTATAGCATACGTGTATTCAAAATATTAAAGTATAATGACATGGTTCAGACCCAAGAATTCTCACAATAAATTGGTGTACATTATGAACCTAAACATGCATAATCTGATTTCATTTGGGCAGGGCCAGGCTAGAGAAGCTTTTACCTAAGTCAAACGAATTTTGATTGGGCATATATTTTTTGCCCATGTTGGGCCTGACCAAGTCAAAACATTGTGCGAGTCTCCCCAGTAGCAGTCTAAATTGTTAGTTTACACAGATGGGCTAGCCAAAAAAAAAGGTCTGCAGGGGAGCAATTATTTGAAATAATAGATCCTAAATTGTAACTATTCTGGAGTTCAACCTGCAGGTTGTTTGGTTGCACTTGGAAGTATAGACTAAAGGTCCTAAGTTGCAATTGTAATGCAAGAAATATTATACATGTCAACTTGATAAAGTGGCCACAGTGCCACGTTGCATATACATGGTATGTGGGAGCATATGCAGCTGCATATACAATTCAATTAAGGTATTCAAGTTAACTTTAATATGGAGATTAAGAGTAATACAATCAACTCTAGATTGTTAGTGACTGAACATATGCTTGGACCTAATAAAAAATTATAGGATGATTTTATACTCATTTAAGAACTCAAGTGATAAGTTATAAGAAACGAGTATAGATGTAACTGATGAATGTCATAATATTTCCACATATGCTAGCCACATACTACATTCCAGAACACATGCCTGCACTACTCAATGGTCATCTATTGTAACATAGCAGCTAAACATCTGCTTTAATTAGATTTTTTTATTCAGTATGATGCTCCAAGCAAGCACTTTATTTTCAAGAAATAACTAGTCTGATTTGATGGGGAACATTTATATCTCCTTACTAAAATTGTAACAGAGAAGTGATAAAAATATATTCAAGGTTATACGATATATCACTCTCACTGCTCAGTCAATATCCTATTATGGTGTTATCTGACGCTAGATTGTTTTTTGCACTTGCAGATTTTCTATTTCGTTGGGTTTGGCTTGTTCTGCCTCGAGGCACTGCTCAGCGTTTGGGTCATGCAGGTCTGGCAATTGACAATTTCTGTTGTCTTTCCTTTTAAAGTTAATTGTGTTTACTTCATTGATTAAAGTATGTTTATATAAGGTTTGAGGTCATCAGTAATCTTGCTTATCATTTGTATACTAAATAAAATATAGTCATAGAGTATTTTGAATAAAAATACCTTGGTTTCCAAATGAGAAATCAGAATGCCTTATGAGATCCAGTAAAATTTGAATTTGTAAAAGGACAGTTCTTGTTGAATACAATGTTTCACACATTTTTACTTTTGTTGTAATCCTGTGCAGAAAGTATATATGTACTTCCGAGGGAGCGGAAAGGCTGCAGAAATGAAGCGGGAGGCAGCACGTGGTGCTATGAGGGCGGCAATATGATTATTGTGTTTAGAATCACTTGGTTTCAATGGCCACTGTCTGATTGGAAGGCAAGAAATGCTCTTGATCAAGCTGATGCTTTGCATGCTTGATTTCTTCTTGGTCATTCATGTCTTCAGATTATTGTCAGGCATCTACCTTGCATGAGCACTAATTAGAGTACACTGTCCTTTTTCCAAAAATTTACTGGGGAAGTTTGTATCTGCTATGGCTTCTTTGAAGCCTCTTCTTGATTGTGTTAACCATCTGATTTCTTCCAACCACAGCAGTGACTGTTCCTGTTACGGTGGTCGATGTGCTATCGAAAATAGTTTGTAGATATTCGCATGATGCCTTTCTGATTGACCCCTATTTACATAAATTAGTTTTGCATCCCATGCAACTGCATCTAAAAGATCCTTTATCAAAATTGGGAAGCCACAAACTTGTCTTTTATGGGTCCTAATTTCAATTGATGACATAATTGGCCAATGTCAAACTACAATCTTTGTATAGCTTACTCATGGTCTGGTTGCATGAACAGAGATAAACTTGGTGCAGTGCATTACACAGGTAGGTGGACGGAGTCACCAATTTACCCACCTATAAAGCTAATCATAAGGACACAGAAAGGATAGATCGGGAAAGGTATCAAACAAGAGTGCAGATCTTAGTTTCCTACTCGAGAACGATAAAATCAAGCAGGACTGTTCTCCAGTACAATTCAGGACATGTAAAGATAGAGCCGAGGGAGTTTATAGGTGGTAAAATGTCAGCAGCAAAAGAGAACATGCTCAGAGAATAGCAATAAAAAAGACTACGATTGCACGGTATCAGTGAAAGAAATAAAAAGAAGTTTCGACAACGGTAGGCAATATCACCTGCAGTGTCAGGCCGGTGAATCTATCTGAAGTTATTTGCCACCCGCCACAGATTGCGACTTGACCCCAAACCCACATTTCCGGGTGAAAATGTTCCATGAACTCCTTGGCTTTCCGAGCTTCTCGATCTCTTGCTTCATGCTCAAACATTCCTTCTCGAGCTCCAGAACTTGCGACCTCATGTCATCGACATCCATATGGTGATCGTCGTTCTCCTGTTCCTCGCTGATATCTGCTTGAATCGCGACATTGCTGCTCTTCTGGAGAGCGAGGTTGGCATGAGGAGCCTGGGAGCTCTCCACCCTATCGGAGACGAAGAACCAACCTGCAATCGAGGTTCGTAGGTGGAGCTGCTCAAAGAACAGAACTTGGACGACCAGTCTGAGGGGAAGCCTCTCGTTCTGGGCTGCATGAGTGCAGGCTTCCAAGGAGAGCTTCTGGCAGTTAATGAGTTGGCAGATCTGCTCCCTCTCGGATTCTGTGAGCCATGGATGTGACTGCAATAGAAACCAAAAGTCATCAAGATTGTTTTCTTGATCAAAGAAGTGTTATGCAAACCTGAATGATTCAAGTTTGGCCTGCTTATTCATCTCCAACTAGCCTGGCTCTGTGAATGTGTTGTATCCTAATGGGGTCAGAATGTGTAGAAAGAAATGTCAACTAATACTTTTCCTTTTAAGAGAAGAATGTGTTCCATCTTAAAAGGATTCAATCAAATATTAACTTCATTTAGCAAATTAAACTGATGTTGAAGGTAGTTTTGATCTGTAGTTCTTGCACTCTGATCTCAACAGAGAATCAACCATTGTACTGCTTCAAGCAGCAAAGATCAAATTCTAAACACAAGTCTCGCGATGCCTCTCGTGCATGGATACATCTATAGATAATATTACTTCTACAGTCATTCAAAAACTAGGAAGGGTTTCAGCAGAACAGTATACAGAGCGAAAACATGATCAGAAAAGGATATGTTACCTTGAGATAAACGTCAATAGCTCTGTAGATACCATCATCCAAAGGCCTGGCGTAATCCGAAACGACGGAAGCCAGTGAGAGGAACTTGTGAAGCTTCAAATTAACATCAGCTGCAACTTCTGCAAGATAGACATCCACAAGTCTTGCCACCATAGTCATGGGTGCCGGTGATGAAGAGGAGGTTATCGATTGCCCCTCGTCGACTATGGCTGGAGAAGTCACAGTCGACTGGTTTAGCTGCATGAAGTGGCCGAGGATTCGCTGGACACAGTCTACGTCGTAAAGAGTTTCCACCGAAGGGTCCAAGCTTGGTATTAGGAGATCCTCCAGTGCAGCTTCCTCCACTTGGGCTCCTGTTCTCCTCTCCAAATTCTCCCTACAGGAAGGACTCGCACGTAAGATCATGGCAGTGCGAAGCAATCGGAGAAGGAACCTGGTCGAGATCACACCCTTGTTCATGGGTAGCAGGTCAACAATCTCTTCAAGGAAGACCCTTTGCTCGCTTTCTGATGCTGCTGAAATCGATGTACCAGGCGTGATGCGAGCAGCAGTACTGCCCCCACTCAGTCCTGGTAAGGACCTCTTTGCAGAATAAATGAGGGCTTCAGCAACGTTTTCCGGCTTCATTCCTTTGGCCTCCATGGCCAAGATGAGTCTTTTGAACAGTGGCAGACCGAGGAACGTTGCGTCCATATACCACCAATCAGCAAGCGCTGACCTCGGTGCCTCTCTGGCGACTACTATTCCGTTCCAGGGAGTTCTGCTACTGCTACAACTACTGCTACCTTGTGAGCTTTTGGTGGCGGCGTGTCCACCCACAGGCCAAGCCGAAAGACTCGGATCAGAACAAGCTTTAGATGCCAGAGAGTTGATGCATCTGGAGACGATATGGAGGCCTTCTGCATGAGGAAGAACGCTCTCGCATGCCTCAAGGGCTTTGATTGTGTCCTTCCAGCTACTAAGTACTTCGCCCAGGAAGTTGTCTGTCCGCGTGATAAGGTTGCCTCCTACATAATCCTCGGTCATGAGGAGGTGCTCCGCGGCACATCGCACAGGCACAACGTTGGTGGCATTCAGCTCTATCTTGATGTCGTAGCAAAATTTGGCCGCCAGCTCGAAAGCCTTGGCACCACCAGGGATGTCATGGAGACGAAGAACACAAGCTTTTCCATCCTCACTGCGGAATTCACTTATCATTCTTCCCAAAAGACCGCTCCTATTGAGCAGTGGGAACTGCAAGTCAATAACGAAATGTATTAGGCCTCTGATTGAATACATCGAATGGCAAAACCAGCAACACATCTCAGACTGTAGAAGAAAAGACTAGATTCTTTTTCCTTCCTCGATAATGAAGAGAGAAGAAAAGTTCCCATAAAACGATTAAAAAAGAATGAATGACAAATTTGTTCCTGAAGCTCCCCGCGATGAATCCAATAAATTCGGCTTGTAGCACTGATCAAACTGGTCATAATAAATGTTTCAAAAATAGTTCGCAACAAAATATTAATAATTCTTAAAAAATCATAATAATTAATAGACCTATATTATATTCATATCAATTATTTTGTATAATTTTATATTTATGATATATATATATATATATTGGAGTTTTCTTTTGGGATTAACAACACCAGTAATAGATTAGATTATTGGAAGTCTTCTTCTTTACCATACTCGAAGTTTTATGTTATTATCTGCACATGGTTGCATACAAATGTCCATGGAAATGACATCAATTGGAGTACAGAGGGCAAAAATGAAGCTAAACAACATACCTTATGAAGATGGAAAGACATCTCTCCTACTTCAATGACAACATCACTTGCAAGCTCAGTCAAACATCTCCTGCAAAGGCAAAAAAAGTATATGGAGCTCATCAGTTTCACCAACTTACTCTCAAGGCTTCTTTGACGATGGAAAAACTCACATTCAAGTTTCCATGGATGATGTTCGTTATTTGTCTAGCAAATGTATATATTTATATACACTACCAAGAGATCCAACTGATAGGCTTTTCTATCAACATGAAAGAAATCCATCATATGAAAGAATTCCTCTCAAAGAATTAACAAAAAAAAAACGAAGAAAGGAAGAAGAACAAAACAATGTAAATGAGTTGATCCTCGAACTATTTACTAGAAATGGGACAGTGCAGCAAAGCAACACCATTATGCATGAATCACAACGATCTATTGACAGTGTGAGATGGAAGGATGCTTGCCATGTTTGGCCTTCAAGCTGAAATGCTTCTGCCTTGGAACCCAGCTTCATTGTAGCCATCACTTTCTTCCTTTTCTTTCAAGATCTGCAGCTTATGTTAGAAAGTTGATCAGGAAATGATAGCACAGAAGGATAGCATGAACTTGTTGTTGCACTCCATACAGGAGAAGGATTAAATATAAGAAGAGAGATAAGAGGAAACTAGGCTTTGGGGAAAAGAACAGGCAAATGATACTACAATTTGCCCCAGCTAAAAAAACTACTAAAAATGTTGCCTTGGAGGGAAGAAGAGTTAAGGATGAGCCCGAGTCTCATGGAGCAACCAACAACCTCCAATAAATCCTCCTTGATGGATTCCAGCGGCTTTCACGTTTACTGAGTTTTGAGGAGATCCATTCACCTTTCCGTATGTTCACCTCCCTCCACTAAACTCTCATTGCATCTTCCACATCCAATGAAGAAAAGAGACAGGAACGCTCTAATTGGTCTTTTGATTAGAGCTGTCCAAATCCTACATCAAAATGTTGCACGGTAAACAGAGTAAATGTTGGTTCTGCAGGTGACGACCAATGGCCATCAGCTAAAATCCGAAGAGCTGCAGGAGGACAGAGATGAAAGTTCTCGTTGAAAGCATGCACTGCCATTTAACTGTATTCCCTTAATGCTCGATGATAGCGATGAGATTACAGTGATTCGAGTACAGTGCGTATAGGTAATGGCTCGTCGGTTATGAGATAAGACTTTGTCGAAAGCTTAGTCATGTTTGATGGAGAAACCGAGACAGGAGAGGTATATGAAGCTAAGAACTAATAGAGATGCAGAATGGTCGGAGCGCGAGAGTGTTGTAATCCGTGCAGTGGGATTTGAAGAATGGATGAACAAACGTGAACAGATGAACAGATAACAACACGATCAAGCAATCAATGGCATGGTGCGCTTGGCTTCCCGACATGATCTCTCTTCGGATACTGATGCTAAGAATTCTCCAGCAACATGCAGTCTTCGACTCAACAGCAAGCAAAATGAGATGTCAACAATGGTTTCATTTCAGCTTCTTGTTAGCTTGTATAACAAATGAAATCACTCTGCTGTATGACGATGGAATGGAGTCGATCAATTCCACCGCTATAATCACTTCAATCTGGATGTACTAACAAAATGCTGGTAAACCTATGCAATCTAAACAAATCGAGATCACCTACACATCTACAATCACCTCACATGGAAGGAAGAAATTACAGAATACTGGAGAACCATCAGGCACAAAAAGCAGCTTACAATCTCACACTAATAAGCTCGTGGAGATTTATAAAATATGGCATGCTTAAGCAAATAAAGAATACGAATGCTTGAGATTAATATCCTCAGGGAAAAGCTTAATCATAAGAATATAATATAGATGCTTTTAGCAGTTCTCCAAATGATTTATGCATGGCTTCCACCACTTTCGTCTATACCCAAAGTTTTCAATGAGGGTGGAGGTAAAAGCAAAAGACAGCCCAATGGTGGGATTGGCAAAAGATCTCTCCCCAGTGCCTGGAATTTGAGGAATACAGTCACCAAAATTAAAGAAAATTGAACCTTGTGACTGAAGACTCCAGTCTGCATGAGAAGAATTGAACCCAAAATATCTCTTAATGGTGCCTCGATAGCACGTCGCAATGATCCATGCAGGATGAATAATGCTTGCTCCGACAAAGTTAGCTTTTAGAGTTGCAAGTGAAATCAACGCAGGTCTGACAGCTACAATCTGAGAAACGGCAAATTTCACATCCAAAACATACGCATGTCGTGCATCCTCTGCAGGATGGAGATCGTGAACAACCCCTTAAGACTTTACGACTTGCTCGCTCCTCTTCGTCATCGCAGGTGACGCTGATGCATGACATGAAAATATGGTTTCAATAAACTCAAAAAAGAGACAAAAATGCAAAGAGAAAAGGGAAAAGTCATCACATTGCAAAACATTCCTAAACAATGAGAAGCAAAGAAATAATATTGTCGTATTTCTCCTAATAATGTCATTTAAGAGTACCTCAAATCCGAATATTTCAGACCAACTTGTTTGGATATATAAATCTAACCACACTTCTTTCCCTGTAATTACACAAAGGTGTCTCCAAAGTTCATACTAGGCAAGAGAAATTTGAACAAATCTTGTATTTGGCGAGGATATATTAGCTATGCCAAAAAATTCTCTGACTTATTTGACCTCCTTCTAGAGAAATTGCCTCAGCAAGCTACATTCCAGTGGAGATAATTTATTGATATTACTAGTAAACTGGAGATAGATATGCCACTTAAAGAAAACTATGGAAGGACATCTAACTAAACCTGATGGCCATATGATCTGATTAAAATAAACAAAACTAACACCTGGAAACCAATACTTCAGATAGTAAGATAGCAAGCATTGCTTAACTGGGAAGCAATGCACATCAGGAGGGAAGCTTAAACCATGGTTCTTAACTTCAACCAGATCGATAAATACAGAATGGTATTTACCGGTTTGAGCCTGAACTAGCATGTGGACCACCCCATTCCAGGTGGTTTGGGTCCAGCATATTGGTCACTGCTTGATGATAAGCCTATCGAACCGAGCTTACCATTCACACAGGCCCTTCTCCTTGTACTACAATTCAAACCAGCATACCATGTATTAGTATGCCAGTGTTGACTGCCAAATCCATACCGATCTGTCCATGGAACTAAACTTTCAAACAACACGATATTAGATTGAATGATGCAGCAAAGGCTACAAAGTAGCACTCAGGATGACAGGCTATGATAATCTAAACCTTTACCCAAATGCATACTAAAGAATTTGTGGGAATCATCACCATTCACACGCCTTGGACCTAATCTCAAGTTCTGAATTGAGACCAATATATATTATTCATCAAGTGTAATTTTTAACAATAAGGATACTGCATCATCTGAATTTATTATAAGCATGTATTCCATGAAATAAAATCAGCAAAGCAATTCCAGAAGTCAAGATTCTATCTTTTTCATTCTTTATTAGTCTATAATCAACACCAAAAGAAGACCTCTTCAAGGGCCTAAGAGGTATCCTGTAGCATCGCTAGTCCCACAGAATCTTTTTATTATTAAGAAAAATGATACTCTGGTTGAAAACTCAAAGTGATATATCTGCTGTATGCAACTGTATCAGCAATTCCAATGGTGATAAAACAAACTATACATGGATTTTAAATTGTCATATTTAGATATTGTCACATTAGTAATTAAAATAGATACCTACAACAGGATTTCAACTAATTTTGCACCAAAATGTGATTATTTCATGCATTGCATAGAGTGTGTTTTACTTGCAATGATGTCTGAAATGCTAGATTGCAATTATAATCCTTTTCCACCAAAGCTAATTTTGATTTATTAAATTAGGTCACATACAATTCAGATATTCCTTCAACGCATGATAAATGCAACCTGTTAAAAGTTCAAGACTTCAGTTTCCTAGATTATATAGATAATTATCTTTCAAAATCTTCATTAGTACATTCATGTATTTAACTACTGACTGTCAAAGTCAAAACAGCAATACATATAAACCAATTCAACCTCAACCAATAAGTACTTCCACACATCTAAAAGAGAGCACAAACTAAGGATTTTATTTGTCATGGCATACTTGCATGCAAACTGGCTCCTTAGAAAATACTTGCCAATGATGCTATGCTAACACACTTGACATGAGGATGCAAATGGCATGGTAAGGTTTAAAAGAAAAGGTAATAAGAAACAAATAAAGAGGGAACTTACCTACAGCTTATTGGCGGTCATCAGACCAATAGTTATCCATAAAAATGTTTTAGTTGTTTGTTGACAGCTTGTCGTTTGTTCATTTTAGCAGATTGTTACTTGTTTCAAACCATATATCAGCTACAGAAAAAAGATGTGGCAGAATGATGTCGAAGGTAGAGATTGGTAGTGTAGGGATACCCAAAAGCTTATGCAGAGAGCATAATATTTCATCATGGACTATTCTGCAAAAGCCCATCCATAAACAGAGGTTTTCCTTACAGGTATGAGCAGGGTAGCTGAAAACCATCAAGGTTAATGTTACTTTACATCAAACATTATTTTAGAAAAGAAAAAGAGAAATCCAAATCTTCCTCGATAGTTTAAATACAGATTGTTATATAATTTTACTTAAAAGAATCGAGATATAGTTAGTCTTGATGTTTCTGTATTTTTCAGGAAGAAATAAAGAACAATAAATAGAATATTTTAGAAAATGACTCGATGACTAAATGCTGAAATCAATCACAAAAGAACAAAACCAAAAGAAAATTCAACTTGGCTTACTAAAAGCATAGAGCTTCTTAAGTAAAATATGAAATCAAATGTGCAGAGTGGTCATATCAAGTCTAGGCATCCTGAAGAATAGAATGTTGAAACACTTGCATGATAAATAGGATATGTATTAAAAAATTTGATTCACATATGCATTACTAATACATAGTCAGTTTAGCATTCAAAATCAAACCAGGCTTTACTTTAGTCAATTGATTCTTTCAGTGCCCAACTTAAACAGTCTACTTTCTCTCCCACAAATTAAATACATCAAAAAGAAAGTGACCAAATGCATTCAAAATAATAAGAATATTACCTGTCAAATGTCAAGTCAGAACACTTCCAATTTGGATCTCTCACAGAATCATGATAATTGCGGCATTCTTCTTTACTACGCAAGCGAAACCTACGCTCTTTGTTGCATTTTTTGCAGCAGACAAATTCATCACGGTGACATGGCCGACCATTGGGACCTTTATGAGACCCATTAGCAGCTTTAGATACCTGGTTGTAGTATTTAAGCAGCACAGTCTTTGAAAGTGGAACTTTGTCTCCTTTGACCATGATCCACACATTGTTTTTCCACTTCCTTGCAGTCTCCCTCCCAGAATGTTTCTCAAAAGCAGCTGGTGTTAGCTTATCTGATTACAACCATGAACATTCAGTAAACAGGTAGTTGAACAGTAGCATCAGTTTGTGCAACTGTCACACATAAATCATACATAGTGCACAAAGTTGATAGCCACTTGAGACACATAAATTGTGCGCATATTAATGTTTTATTTGATGTTTATGACTAAGTTCATTAAAGTTCCAGAAGGCATCCACAGAATTAAATCTTGGAGTTTTGCCAGTATGGAACCCAGCTTAATAGCCAGCATCAAGTTGTACAGAGCAGTAAGCCTACCATTCAGTACCAGTATCAGATCTTTTTTTATGTTTTAAATGTGACAGCTATCTCACATTAAATGAATTGCTACTTTAAATGTCTCTATCCTTCCACCTCCTCATCCGTGTCACTGCCTCTTTCTTATCCATGTTGCTCCGCTCTCTCCCCCTACTGATATGTGTTGTCACCTCCTCCCCTCTTATCTCTCTTTCCTATTCCTCTCTTCTCGCTGGATCTCTAGTCCTGATGGTACCGATACCATGTGTTAGTATGCTGATCAAGGCCTCTAATACACCAGTCTGACCATCAATTGATATTGATACCGGATTGAGATTTCAATCTATGAAACTCCACTAAAGTCTGATGGATTCTAATATACACATTCTCCAACTAACGAGTCTTGATGTAACCATAGGTACATATTCTCCTCACGAGAAACAATGGGAAACCTCTATCTACATATTCACAAAACCATTGTTTGGCATGTTGAGGATAACTTCTTTTGCATGCTTAAGCATACTCATAAGAAAATTCATTAATTACAAGAATTTGATCCTCCGTAGGAAGAGTGGACACCTTTTATTGTACTCCTATCCTGCAAGAGCCTTAAAACATTGATAATTTGCCATCTGGGCATCCCTTCTGAACTACCAGCAATTAAAAAGGAAAACTAAAAAAAGGAACATAAATACCTCCTGTTGAACTATTAAGTTTTTACAACTACAGATCTTTCATGTAGTGGTGAAAAATACATCAGATAATATTGGTCCGCATCCATTTCCTAGTCTGGGAGGAGTCTGGTTTGGTAATATGAATGTGTAACCATAATGTAGCACGTATCTATATACTGATCCAATTATTCAAAATCTTTAGGATATGGTTATGGAAATGGTTGGTCCAAATGTCTGAATATATATAAAAAATGCTAACTTTATTTATGTTCAACTAAGAAAATAAGCTACTTCATTGTTTTTTCTGTGTATGTTCTCTCGTGATTCTTTTGTTTTCACATTTGCTTTAAAATTTTCCAATATAAGAAATATGATGAACATTTTATTCAAGTTTCACAACTCTTCATTTCCTATTATCCTGCATTCAAATGGTACTCACAACTATATTTGCCTAAAATCCAATATGAGTTTTTATTTGTCATATATAGTTATGTACAGTTCATATTTATATCTGTTTGAGACAAATATTATCAAAATGTTGTATTCTTTTAATATCTGTATCCAGATTCATATCCCATGATTAAAAATGCACAGATATGGTATTATCACTGTCCATTTCATATCCAATCCATTTCCACCCCTAATTTCACTCATATACATGCAGATATTAGCACGTTGAGATTTTGAACTATGTAGCCAGTTGAGGCAAAGCTCATGACATTCTATTTATTATGGTCAAAAGGGATCAAACAAACTTTTCTGTATGAAATCAAATTACTTATTTGAACTACAAACAGAATTGTTGTTTTTCAGGCTTTTAGCAATGCAAAAGAATATCATGCAGAAAATTTTTCGAAGATCAAAGCTGAGAACCAAGTGAAAGACCAGGAAAATGTAAATTTGGTAAAGCTAATTATAACAAAAGTACAATGCACCATCCAGTGTATTCATGAATCTTGATCCGATCATTTGTTTATTAACATGCTATGCTACTGAAAGAAAGGTTTCTGAAGGCATCGAACTATATATACAATTTTTGTAGAATGTTTTGTTCTTTTCTTGTGAAATGTTTGAATAGATATAGTAACAACAATGAGAATATGCTACTAACATCACTAACAAAACAAAAAAGGAGCTAGCTCAAAAATTTTACTCTTCCCACTAAAATATATGACATTACACCATCCCCATGAAATCTTAAAAGAACAGAGACTAGTATATGTCAGCACCTCAACTTCTTATTAAAGAAAAACCAAAGGTGGGCGGTAAGACGAAGACAATTCAGATAATTATTCCAAGAAAAACATTGATGAACATAAGCCCAAGATAACAACCAAACCTTGATTAAAGCTGAAGCTAAAGATAACGCAGAGGATCGTCTAGAGGGTAGATTAAACAAAATACACATCATCAATGATCATTCATGTGATCACTAAATTATCATCTAACATGACAAGAAAACATTCAGAACATGGGAAGCAAAACTCTAAAACTGGAGACTAGGACCGGCGATGTAAAACCAGCAAGCACAGGATGACAGGAAACAGTGATCACATTGTGGAGGTAATAGATCTGAAGATAACCACACACTCAACCAGAACCTCTGAAACAGGCACAAAAATAAAGGTGTCAAAGTCCTAAAAGAACTCCTTGGCTTGCATGCAAATGTGGATAAGTCTACATGAACAAGACCATAGATAGCTTGCATGTAGCATAGAAAAAACTATTTGAATAATGCAAACATGGATAATCTTATTGCGAGATAACAAGGGCAGTCCAGAATCAAACATGTGTCATGAAGATCACATCCTCCTTTTCTCTAAGAAAGCCCGACATCATCAGAGGCAAAAGCATGAAATCTTGCTCAGTATTTCAATCTTCAAGACAACATTTACGAAGCATCAAAACCGATCAAAACCCGTGGCATCAAATGATCCAACTCACCTTCGTCGCAGCCCGGCGTGCACTCACAGTTGATCTCAAGATCACCGGAGGCGAAAACCCTAAGCCGCCCGACAGCGTCCCCGTACCGGTGACTCGTGCACCCGCACATCACCTCGACAAAGTCGGCGCCTCTCTTCAACCCAGTCATCCCGCTTAATTCCTCGTCTGCGAATAAAAAGGCAACATCTTTTCCCTGACCACTGGCCATCTCTCTCCCTCTGTCGAAAAGACTCACCCGAAGCTCGCCAAAGATCCCTCTTTTAATGCTAAAGCCGCGAGAAGAAAGCGAGAGGCGGACCGATACGGCCTCGAGGCGCTTTCAAACTTGCGAAAAATAAACAAAAGAATCACCCAAACGCAATCAGAGACGAGAAGAAGTTTACCAAAGATCAAAAAGACGATTTTTAAGGGTATTCAGCGGGAGATCTAAGATTCCAAGACAATACCGACGTCGAAAAGTCAAAGAAGACGCACAGGCGACCTGCAAACCTCGTCGACAGCAGCAGCTCACAGAAAAAGAGGCAGAAAGAGTACCCAAGGCGCCACCTTTCTGCACCGGAGAGCTACTGCGGCACGGCAACACGCGAGACGCCACAATGATCCATCGAAAGAAACCGCATCGCGCACGCCTCTCACCTAATAAACCGATGGGAAAAGGGATGCGGTTCGCCCGCCTCTCCTCTCCTCTCAGGGCAATATAGCCTCATAGCTTTCCCATTAGGGGCCCAAACTCCTCTCTCTCCTCTCCCTGACCGGTTCCTCAATCCGCAGAGCCAAACCCCACCATCATCTTCATCAAGGGCTGCCCACAGAGTGACAAATACGGAGGAGATTGAACGGGCGATGTAGAGAGAGAGGTGTTTAATACCAAAGAGGACTGGCGCAGAGGGGGATACTTTGGGAATCCCAAAAGAGGCCTGCAGTGAGCTGGCATCGGCATCAGCATTCACCGCCGCGCTGCGGGTCGTGCATGACATGACATGAACAAGAATACCGTGTCTGTGTTATATATATCAGATTTTTCATTTCCCGCATCGACCAAGTGTTTGCGAGAGAAGAGGGAGAAGAAAAAGAAAGTGAGAAGAGAAGGGAAGGGAAGGGAATGAAATCAAAAAGTAAAAGAGCTGAACAAAGCGATGTACTTTTCCTCCCTACCATTTCCATATGTTGCTGGTGCCTTTCCCCCAAGTATCACACTTGGATTTTGAGCCACAGTAGAAGTGGTTGGCTTTATTCCTTCGAAGTGCATGCACCCCATGGCCCATATCGGAGCAGCAGCACCCTCATGTTACTCCTCCCCCTCTCCTCTCCACTATTACATCCTGTGTTCTCCATTCCAATGCTTGACGCTTTTCATAAAGGCCAATTGGATTAGTAAGCATATGTCTCTTCACCCTATGCTTTAGAGAAAAAGGAGCCGTTGGTAAAGATTAGATGGGGGACATCGATCGATCATTCATTGTTAAAAAGAATGTTATAGCATGACAAGAAACATCATGAGGCCATTTTTCAAATAATTATTTCCTGCAACAAAAACAAACGAGGAAAGTAAGATATGATGTGTGCAGAGCATCCATCCACGCATTGGTGTCGCAACCTTTCGTTTTCAGGCATGGATGCATAAATGTGGACATGTCTGAATGTGGTCCAATAATCTTTCATACGAAGAGGAAAGAGAAGGATCATCTTTCATGTGGCTCATTCGATCAGGTCGGCCATCCCAACTCTGCCGTTGCGTGGGTTGACCAGCCGTGCTGAATGGCTTTGCTCGACTTCACGATTACTACCGCACGTTCGATCGCTTGGAAAGTTCAACGATCATACGTGTTAAGTGAGTGCCTCGATTTGGTGGAATAATAACATCTTCGGCGTCGGTCGACATAGCCTACCTGCCCGTGTGGAACACCCGATGTGATTTTGACTGCGAGCCACCAAGATTGAAGTAGAAGGTGAAGACGATTCGGTGGAACTAATTGTACTTTGACAAGTCAAATTGAACTGCGATTTTTCAATGCAAGTGAATACGATATTTTGGTTGACACTTACACGAGAGATTACTGCGATATAAGTCTCATACTGAACATGCATATACTATCGGATCGACAAATACCATTAATATTATAATACATCAGACATGTGATGGTGCATCTCCTCTCCTCTCCTGTAAATAGGCCAAAAAAAGAATCTTAGTTAACTTGCACACCACAGCACACACTTAGTTTCATGTGCCAAGTATTTTTCCATTATAATAAGACCATATACAGTTTTGGCATGTAAGAGTGTGCCAAAAAGAGTAACATGAAGAGCCGATGGGAGTTGGACGCACCAACTCGCGTTCGATTGTAGGCTACGATTCAAAATCCGGAGTTGCATCGTCAGCACTGCAAGCTTTTAGGACTCCCAAAAATGCTTTCTCGGGGCCAGATTGGCATCCATGCATGTCATTTGGAGAAAAAAGCATCCATGAAGGATGGCACCGCTTTAAACATTGCCCATCGGCACAACATCGCATCTCCAACCCCGATGATGCTTCAAAGGCAAAGTCCTCTTTCTTGAAGGAAGCAATGCGGTGGGTCCGACGACTTGCCATGCGAGTGCCGTCCGATCTATCGCTCGTCTCGATCAACACAGGAAATCAACGATTGTGCTTCCATACAAAAGGGAGCGATTCCGATTCCAAAATCGAATCGTTATTTTTTTTATTTTATTTTTTTTTATTAATACTTAATATTTATTTATTTTCGATCGATTCAAAATCAAATCAGAATCAAACTGCCTAACAATGCCGTTTCAGTTTGATTCCGATTCGAATCAATTCATGATCGGAAGATGCGAAGATTCATGTTCTAATATTAAATTACTATTTGCTCATAAGCAACCCAACAACTTTCAGGTATATTGGGATTAATATCTATTAGTCGACTATTAGTGCAATGATGTTGAAACTTTGACTAACATCAATATATTAGGCAGTTTTGCACTTCGACTTTTACTCTATGCAACAATGTCAATGTGAACGTCAAATCTCTAACTTTATTTCAATAAAGATGTATTAATCATTATAATATTATTTTCCAATAACAATGCTTTAGGATAGCTTGCTTCATTTGTTTGTCATTTTGCTCACAAGCTAAGCTAGGCTAGGCTGCCATAGCCCTCGTTTAACATTAATGTACTTATCCAGACAATATAGTTTATAAATAAATCATTGTCATTTGGAAATACCCATCCAAATTTAACACACTAATCCTTGCAAGACTATGTTATCATGGCTAATATGTAGTAGTCCAAATTGAAATAATAATTGTCGTTAATATCTTTTGGATTAGTACCTCAAAAGAGTGTGTTAGGATATATCATCTCTTTCATGTGTGTCATCTTACTCAAACTTGATAACATTTAGGTAGCCATAAGCCATATAGCCTAAGTTTAGTACTTATCCCTAAAATTCTAAGAAACTAATAAATGAATTATTGTATTAACATTTATTAGTCAACTATTAGCATATTAATAATGAAACGTCTCTCCAATGTAAGTGTCAAATATCTAATTTTATTCCAGATGTAATCGTCATAATATTTGTTTCTCTTCCACACATATAACATAATAATATTTGATTCAGTTGTATAGTAGAAAAAAAAGAAAAAGAAAAAAGAAAGACAAAGCTGGTAAGGAGAGGGATAGTATATGGGATTAAAATAATCGAAGAGAATAAAGATATTCTAAAAATTTTGATTTACATTTACATATATGTTATATTTATATTACAATTTATAGCGACTTTACGTCGGATATTAACAAGTAGAAATAATGAAAGCAAAAACGTTGCGATATTTAGCAAACAATTAAATATATCATGAATTTTAGTTTATGGCACCTTATGATAGGCATCCTATTAAAAAATCTTCCAATTTTGTTTGCCATTATACTACATATAAACATTTTTCTCCCTTTTTTTCCCCCAAAACCATCTTTTATATCAATGTTTTGAGCATTACTTAGAAATGTTAAGAAAGATGAGGCTTGGACTTCAAATCACCTGTCTCAAAACTTTGATAAATATGGTTTTCTACTTTCCTTTAAGAAAAAAATTTATATATTGAGGATTTATAAAAATGAACTCTTGTTTTCGGTATTAATAGTCAGAGATATTCTAACGGTTAGTACATAATTATCTAATTATAAAAACATAAATGAAGGATTTATCAAAATGTTAAACTCTTGTATTCAGTATCAAATTATTAAGTCTCTATGTAGATATCTTAATAGTTAGTGTATTATTTATATAGATATCTTAATAGTTAGATATCTTACAAGATTCCAATCTCAAATCCTGTCTTCTTAGTTTATTCTTAAAAAAATTAATTTTATCAGTTCTATCAAAATGGAGAGACAATATGAAAGTAAAGAAGCTAATAAAAACTTTAATAACCTATGCTCTGATTCCATCCACGGGTAGTTCTTTTTAGCTTCCTCATTATATTCAAATATTAGCTCGATTTTAATATTAAATATTACAATTCAAGTTTGATAAGCTAATGGATTTATAATTCTGATTTGAGCCAAACGATTGATCAAATTATTGAAACTGAAATTATCATATTCTTATAAGTCAATTTTAGTCTTTACCAACTTAGACAATTCTGACCTAAGGTGTTCCATTACCTATTTCTATAATTGTGAATTAGACTATTTAGATTTGGTGCACACCTTGTGGGATAAATGTAGTAAGTTTCTCCTATTCCCAAGAACTCATACAAAAATATAGTAAAATAATAATTAGAATTAAATATATTTTATAATAAAAGGACCAAATGTTCTTTTAAATTAAGATATAAATTGTACACCACAATTAAATTGCATCATTGTTGATTAAACCTCGCTTTTAGAACACATGCATCCTATGCAGAGGCTGAAAATTTTATCTTATGGGGACGACGAGTATTCCATGTCAACATCCTAATCTTTTTGGTACGATTTGCTATATGATGTAGGTGGAATTCACTTAGTTAATGAACACTCAATATTGATTTGATCTGATTGTGATGAAATTTAACAAATAGATTTTTACTATGATATAAAAATCCTTAGTTTTTCTTCCCATGCCAATCCCCTTTAAGATTTGCCGTCAAAATATTTTTTTTTTTAATTTGTCCGTGAGTGTGAATGATTATTAAATAAGAGGCCTTCTAGATTATTTCCATGCCTTTTTGTAGCCTTCCATAAGTCTCCCCCACATGGAGGAAACATATGAAAGAAAAAAATAAAAATAACATAAAACAAAATTCCATATTGACTCTTATAAGTTAAAAGTATATTTGAAAAGGTCAAATGCACGCAAATTATCAAATACTAACAATTAACCATAGGAAGGACAATTTAATTTCTGAAATCTAGAAGCATAAATTTGTAATTAGGTGTCTTTCTAGGGATATGAATGTTATTTTCTATAGAAGCTTGGTATTTGCAGTCCTTTTTTTTTTCTTGCTATTAACAACCTCTTAAAAATATAATTTATAATTTACAATCCCTCGATTATTAATATTATTCTTTTTATTTTTCACAACGCCTTAATGTATTATTGTTTCGAGAGAGTGACACCATGAGGTCTAATGAGATTGTCAAAGAAAGAAGAAAAAAAATATTTATGTTTGATTTAAAAATATAAATAGTAAAAATTTTGTGATGAAAAAGCTAATAAAGCATTAGTCATTATAGTAAAGTAGTAATAAAGGAAACCTCAATCCGTTTCTTCACTCTAATATCTCGGTTGCATTTGGTCTCTCTCATATAATTGTTAGTGTGTGTATCATTGTACAATTATATATCAAACTCTAGTAAAATCGTGATCTCGAATCCTACATTTATAATTTATCTTTTGTAAAAGAAAAGTCAACTCAAACAAATCTATCAAAATAAAAGGACGAGACCAAATAGAATATCAAAATACTTAAAAAGTAACAGCAAACTTTAATAATAAATGTCAATTGGACAATCTCGATTTAGTGAATATGTATGTTTGTGGGTACAAATTGTAGTAAGTGTCTCTTATTCCCAAGAACTCATATGCCAAAGATATAGTAAAATAATAATTAGAATTAAATATATATCTTATAATCAAAATAACCAAATATTCTTTTAAATTAAGAATATAATTTGTACACATACAGCCTATGTGGACATAAAGGGCTGAAAATTTTATCTTGTAGGTAGTACGAGCATTCCATGTTTAATTTACTATATAATGTATGTGGAATTCATTTAGTTAGTCAACAGGCAATATTGATTTAATCTGATTGTGATGATATAAATATTGTGTGTGTGTGTGTGAATATGAAAGATTATTAAATAGCAGATCTCTACAAAGCATTTTGTAACCTTTTATAAGTCTCCCCCACTTGGGGAAAGCATATGAAAGAAGAAAAAAAAAATAATAGAAAAACAAAACTCCATATTGACTCCTATAAAGTTCAAAGGAGCATATTTGAAAAGTAAAAAATGGAAGCAAATTATTAAATACTAATAATTAACAAAAGAGGGACAATTTAATTTTTTGAAATCTAGAAGCTTAAATTTGCAATTAGGTGTGTTTGTGGGGGGTGGGGGGGACATATATGACATTTCATGTGCATTAGGCATTACGGTAAAATAGTGGTAATGGAGACCCAATCCCTTTATATATAGGACATTAGTTGTCAAATAGTGTGACAACGGAAACCCCAATCCCTTTAGCATTTGGTCTGTGTCTTCCTCTCACTGGAAGAAGCGAGATCCATCTATACGGGGTAAGTCCTCGTTGACTCTCTCCGATCTCTCTTTCTTTCTCTTCGTTTCTCCTCGGTCGTATCTTTCCGCCTGAGCGTCGCTTGTGTTGGATTTCTCAATCGGTTTCGTTTTAATGTTATCTCAGATCGATTCTTCTTCGATGTTGTGGACGATTGTGAATTGGATGATCACTTTTATTCCATTATATCTGTCGAAACAATCATCAGTCCTTGAAAAGAATCGGTATCTTGAGAAAGTCTAGAATTCTCTAGTGAGCTTGCTGCGCTGAGTTGAATTGGTACCCGTTAAGGAATCGATTCCACTTCAAAATTGCGTGAGGGAATCAATTGCTTGTGATTTTAAGAATCGGAATTATATTTCAAATCCATCATTTCGAGAGAGAGGTAATCGAATTGGCACGGATTAGGGCGTTATAGTCGGTGAAGCTGTCCAATCTTGCACTTCATCGGTGGCGCAGCTGCGTCGCATCCCCTTGGAGGAGAGCTTGTGGGTGGAGCACGGGCGGGCCCCTCCACTCGATGAGAGAAGCGCTGTAGGCGTGTGGCCGAGTGTACATCTCGGGAAGTGACTGACAATGGTGGTCGCCGCTCTTCAGAGGAGCCGGGACAGAGGGCCTCATCCGAGGCACATCGCACATTTGAGCGCACCGCATATCGTCCCAACCTAGTTCCGCTTTGCCCATTGCTGCCGTGGGGGTCGACAGTAGAGTGAGTCCCCATTCATTAACAGCTTCGAGAACACAGAAAAAGCTGAGAGCTTTTTTGTTCTTTTACGGTCAGTATTATCTAAAAACATTTTCAGAGCTTAAAAGAAAACAGACATCTCCAAATTGCTGTGAGAAACAGAACAGATGTTGAAAACTTGACCAATATTTGTTTTTTTATATTTTTTCCTGCTGCTGATTTCAAGACGCTGGGGGTATGGCTCTTGAAATCTCATTGATACTTGATGGTGAGGTTGCAAACCGCAGGCACCACAGTTTTCCTGAAGAAATTGTATATGCCAGTCAACATGATGTGCACCGAGTTGAGAGTTGTTTGGGATGAGAGTTTACACAGTGTGGGCAAGTTATTTGATAATTGAATGAAGCATTATCCATGTCTGTGGTGGATGCAGACTTATATATAAGATCAAATCACATGTATGGTTCTTCTGACATTCTGGTTTGAGTTTGATTGCAACACAAATAGTGTGATAAAATTACCTTTTAACAAAAGGGATTTGGGCTATATGAGGAAGAAAAAGATGAAGACGAAGACTTGGTTGTAAACCATGTGAAAGAACACTCTTGTGTATGTTGGAATTATAGTGTGTTGTCGCAAATAGCTGCGATTCACATACAACCTCGAGTGCATAGCTTTCATCAATGCTCAGAAAAATGTTTATGAAATCTGTTGAAATAAATATAGTAGCTTTTAGCAGACATCGGGAAGAACTCATTTATTTGTACAGTCATTCATGCTCAGAAATGTTGAAAAACTATGAACTTATAAAACCATTTTTTTCTGCAGTTATATGAGCTTATTTTGTTTGGAATTATCCTCCTTCTGGCACGTTTTCTGTTCAGTTCTTCACATCCCTTTTTGGTTGTTTTTGTTAGTTCTAGTTCTAGTTGGTAGGGTTCTACTTGTGGATATAATTCCAATTTGACATTGCTGTAGCTACTGCTACTACGTTATGATAGAACTCCATAAGTAATTAGTTGTTCGGCATTGCAAGAGTTGTGTTGCTTTTATCTTCATGAAAGTAGCAGGCCTAAATAATAATTTCCTGGTCGTGTTCTATCTCCAGAAGCAATGTTTCCACAAATGGATCTGACGAAGATGGACCCTGGAACACTCACTTTACTAGGGGCAGCATGCTGTGTGATTCTGACCATGCATTTCACCATACAGTTACTATCGCAACATCTTTTCTATTGGAAAAATCCAAAGGAACAGAAGGCTATAATAGTTATTATCCTTATGGCTCCTTTGTATGCTATAGACTCCTTCGTTGGTTTGGTAGATATTCAGGGCAGCAAAGCCTTTTTCACTTTTCTGGACTCTATTAAGGAATGTTATGAAGCTCTCGTAAGTCCCTATGCTTAAACCCAGAAATTTACTTTCATGTTCATTGTCATGGAATTTTTTTTTTCCAGCAAAACTCATAACACAAGTTGTGGTCTTATTGCAGGTGATTGCCAAGTTCATGGCTTTGATGTATAGTTACTTGAACATTTCTCTCAGTAAGAACATTGTGCCAGACGAAATTAAAGGAAGGGAGATCCATCATTCTTTCCCTGTATCTCTTTTTCTGGTATGATTTATAAAAAAAACCATAATGTTATTTTATCACTATTCATGTATCAACATGTAACCCGGATTGTTTCCATACTAGTTGCTTTTTGCCTTACTGTTGGTTAAGGATTTCGATTCCAATGAAAGCAGTCACCAAAGAGGAAAGACTTTAATTTTCCTTGTATAAAATTAAGAAATAGTTATTAAACAAGTTTCAGTAAAATATGTAGTTTGCAATGGATCAAATTGAGATACTGAAAAACCTGATTAAAACTGAGATGAAATGTATTCTTACAGTACTTAAGCATGTTAGATACAAAGAGTGAACAACTGGGATGGAACTAATTATTACTGGCTACATCTAGGGGTGGTTATGACCAGTCTGCTACTTTAATGTAATAAGAACCTCCTGATCCTTAAAAAAACACAGAACCTCCTGATCTTTCTCTGAGATTATCTACTAATTCTGGTTGTGTTAGAAAATTTTCTAGTATTGCAAAAATTTGCTAGTTAGAAAATTCGTATGTGGGGAAAAGGCTGCATAGTTGTCACCCTCTCAAGATACCTAACAGGAACTTTGTGCACTATGCCTTCCCTAATTTAATGCTCAGTAACTGCATTGATTATTCTTTGAGGCAAAATAACTACATTGTTTATTGAATGGGTGCACTAGGCTTCGACTCTAATAATGCTTAGCAACTAAATTGATTTTTATTTAAGGCAAAATAACTATGTTTATCGATAAAAAGTGTCGACTGCACTGCTAGTGACAATTTTCTTGTTATCCTTTCTGGCTTCAAATTTTACTTCATGACAACTGTATCTTGCATGCTGGAAGTATATGGTTTCAAATGCATACTCAATGACAATAACTGTAAGCATCTGACTTGTGGTAATGGGACTGTTATGACAACTGCTTATTGTCTGTACCAGAATTATATTAAGTTTATGCTTTCGAAGCAACAAAATGGTTGATGTGCTTGTTTGGAAATGCAGCCTCACACTATCCGGTTAGAGCACCATACATTGATGCTTCTAAAGTACTGGACATGGCAATTTGTTGTAATTCGGCCTATCTGCTCCATTCTAATGATTGCATTACAACTTCTTGGGCTGTACACCACTTGGATCAGCTGGACTTTCACCATCATACTGAACATTTCAGTTTCCATGGCATTGTATGCGTTGGTGATTTTCTACCATGTGTTTGCTAAGGAACTGGCACCACATAAGCCTCTAACGAAATTCATGTGCATCAAAGGAATAGTCTTTTTTTGCTTCTGGCAGGTACTTTTTTCTGTCATTCTTTTGTCTAGTCCTTTAATTTGATAGCTACGTCAGCATGCAGAACTTTGTTACTAAATAATGTGTGAATCATCTGATTTATTCGGAAAACATCTGGTTTTCGTTTTTAGTTTACATTCTGGTTCCATATCATGGCTCTCATGGCATCTAAGGTTGATGTTCCTTAACTTTGTAAAGCTATAATATTGATCTCAACTATGGAATTAAATTTCAGCTGTATTGGTCAGTATGGACTGATATTAATTGGTCTGGTGACTTATCAGTACATGGACCAGATGATTTTGTTTAGTTTAGTTTGAAACCAGGCTTACCATTCAATGATCTTACTATATCAAGCTTACCAGGTGGTTAGTAGACCGATAATGAAATGTACTACCCTATCTACCTGGTATTGCTACCGTTTATTCTTCTTCCTATTCTTCCTATCAGTCATAATTACAATTAAGTCTATTATTTATATTTGGTTCTGTTTATACATATTTTTCATATTTGAATATCACTATGTTTACTCATGTATGATATTTATTGTTATAGTTTATATTATGTCATTGGTCGTATTAATGTCATACTGTATTGATGATCACATAATTAAACATTAAGTGTTTAAAATAATATTTAGTCATAATTCTGATTGTATGATTTTAAGTAATTTAAATTACTAATAAAATGTTCTGTGGTATTTTTTAAATTATTGATGATAGTTCACGAATTACATATCATTGCACTCTAATAATAGTTCACATCATATTCAGTAAAAATATCGTCGATAAAGTACAGCAAATTTTGGTGAACTAGTGATGCAATTTAATTAAAATTTGTTTAGATAAATTAAGAATAACACAATGATAAATAACAACATGAATGAGAATATGATTAAATACATAAATTGCTAATAAAGTAAATATAATTACTGGCACCCCTATTGGGCTTAAGTTGGATTCTCTATTTCAGTTTTGATCTCAGTGGATCCTAATTCCAGTTCTCATTTCTATTTTCAGTTTTATGATGAATCAAATGTTACATAATTATCATGTTTTAAGAGTAAAATTTTCCAATGTCAGCTTCTGGTGGTTGAAAATTCCATCGTAGTAGTAAACATGGTTAGATACATCATATGTTTCTCGTTAATCCTTGTTAGAGACCTTTACGATATAGTGCCAGATTTTAGTGTTTCTTTAGGTATAGAGATGGCAATTTCACATCTCAATCTGGATTTGCTGCAGGGAGTTGCACTCGATGTGTTAGCTACGGCAGGAGTTATTCGATCACATCATTTCTGGCTGGATGTAGAGCATATCGAGGAAGCCATACAAAATGTCTTGGTGCTTTTGGAAATGGTGGTTTTCTCTGTCCTCCAGCAGTATGCTTATAATGTTGCTCCTTATACAGGAGTTGATGCAAGAAAGTCCATATCTGACAAGAAGAACGAGTAATGATGTTCCAAAAGCAAAGATACATAAGTCCCCATCTTATATTATTTCGTTGCTTTTGTGCTTCGTTCCCATTTTGTCTTCTGGAAGTTGAGATTATAATATAACTCTTTGAATAGAACAGATGTAGTATGTGCTCATATTTTGAACAAATATGTTGCAGATCCTTCTGTCGTTGCATCCTTTATTCACCCTTTCTTTCATGAAACTAAAAACAGGGAAGATAATAGATTTTTTTGGAGTTCATAGGCTACATTTATGTAAAAACAGATATGGAATGACATCTGATAAAAGATCATTATAGAAATAGATATAGACGTGAAATGACATCTTTATATTTCTTACATTCTCAATATAATTTGAGGATCAATTACTGATTTGAGTGAGTAATTTGCATTTATGATTGAGGAAAATCTCTTCTTAAAATCTTGTATGAATATGCATCATCTTAATGAATAAAATTATTTGTTTTCATAACAAGTTCTATAAATTTTTATGGTATCAGAACTTTTTTTTACCTCCAATAAAATTTTTCCTTCCTAGTTGTTCAACGATAATAACTCCTCTCCTTCATTGATAAGGAACAGCAGCGATTCTCCTCGCCAGTGATAACTCCAGCCCCACTTTCTCCTTTCGTAATCTCCATCATCAGTGTCCTCACAGACGACTTCCTCCTTAGCACCATCGTCCTCACCGGTGCCTCCTCCGACTCCTCCTCGGATAGCAACCCTTCCTTTTGATTGATGATCAGATCTATAGCCAAGCTCGGTGATCAAATCTATAACCAAGGAAGAGAAACCACTCACGCAAGCTCTCCTTCGACGGACATCTCTGTAGCATCGCCAAAACTACCTCTCACATCACAGTAGGTGATTTGCCCCTATCGCACATCTACAAACGAGGCGAGTGGCGAAGGCTCAGTCATCACTAGCACAGACCTCTCCTTCACTGGTTCAAGTCCTTCCTCTGATCCCTTCCAACAAATCAGATCAAATCTCTACTGTCTATCGACTGTCATGTCATCAATTGGTTATGAACTTTACATCATATTCTCTTTCTCATCTGGTGTCCCAATTATTGTTACCCCATGAAATGAAATAATAGTTTATCTCAACATATAAGACATATCAATCAATACAATAACTCTAATCTCCTTCAAATTATTTAGTAACTATACATGTTAGTAATCATAATTCTCTAATCTCTTATTTAAATATAATCTATTGTGCTATATGAACGATTTTCTCAATTGTCCAATAGAAAAGATCCAAATATCAAGAGAACCCAGCCTAACAATAAATCCTAATTATAGGTTATGACTATGATATGATTGTCTTATTCTACAAGTAATTCAAGCCTCAATTGCTAGATCCATAGCACCACTGATCTCTTCATACAGTACTATAGCAGAAGCATGGTTAAAGTTACAAACTATCATCGTCAATTGTTCTCGCATTCGCATGCTAAGTCTTTTATCTACTCAGATAAAAATAATATAAAAGAGAAGTACTATTGTTGATGACTTAGCTTTAATAGGTCATCCTTTGAGTGATAAAGAAGTCATTGTCCATATTTTTAATAGCCTAGGAGGCGAATATAAGAAACTAACAATAATAGCTTGAGCACGAGAATCACCAATATCATTTGACGAATTATATGATAGGTTGATTGATTATAAAACATATCTAAAATGAGAAAAAAGGATGATAGGACCAACAATCACATCTTAATTCAATCAAAAATCCAAAAAAAAGATCAATCAAAGTGATATGAGCTTCAACAAAGGATTGAACAATATGCCTCTGTAATACATAGTCATCATCCTTTATCATACTATCAGCCCCACAACCATGGTGACAACTTTAATCTAGACAATTCAAAAAATAACTTCAACTATAACTATGAATAGTTTTGACATCCCAACACCAACAATGAACATAAAGTCATCTACCAGCTCTATGATAAAATTGGACACATAGTAAAAGTTTGTTGGTCGACTCAAGCTTACTACTACATCCAATTGGCCTCAAGTATGTTGGGAAACCCGGGAGAGTATTACATGCGTAGTGAAAAAATAAAATAGAAATCAATATCCCAAAAAATAGATTTATATCAAATCGTGTGCGACGATTGGAAGTGAAAAACTTCTCAAATTCGAAAACTACGTAAGACATGAGAAAATCTCACATAAGGGAACTCGTATATCCATGATCTGCAGATTCTAATCCATGGATGAAGGAGATATCGTGTTCTCATCTCTAGTAGTGATCCACATAATGGATAAAGTAATGACACACCTTCTCTCGTGATGCATTCTTTCCTCGCTTTCGTGCACCACTACCAACACGACAAGGGGGAAGGAGTAGGGGGAGGAGTTAAAGAGATGGTGGCTAAAGGGTCCAGCTTTATAACCCTTTTAGTCCCATATCCCTTTTTATAGAGAGGTCATATTGCTAACCCTAATGGATCCTGCCCCATTGGGTATTGGATCTCTATCCAATTTTCCTAGTATATTAGATACTAGATCTCTATTCAATTATCTATAACTTAATGAAAATTGAATCTTTATCCAATTATCTACTCGAAGCTTTTATTAAGTCTCACCCAATAGATCTAATAAAATAGGAGCTTATTGGATATCATATATCTAATCTTTTATTCATCGCGTCATTCATCATATGTGTGACCCTCTCGGCCCACTACTGAGCTGGTCATGAGTTACACTTGTCAGAACTCCTTCTAATTCAATGAATTATCATCTTGTGATAATTCACTCAATTCATCGACTTTGGATATACTAGGCCACTACGCCATAGTCCCCAAACGATACAGAGGGATCTAATCCATTGGACCTATTTGCCCTCAATTATCATGTATTTATAATCCCTCATCCATCTAATATCACAAAGACCATATATCGGGTATGGTGCTGTTAGGCCCATACTAAATCTACTCAAGTCTTGCTTTAATCGAAAGAGATTTACTTAGCAAGAACACACAAGATATTTCTCTCATAACACTGAGAGTAGATGATCCTCTATCGACACTTAATTGCTCTCGTAAGGTTGGCTATCACCCTCGATGACCGGTTGTGTTAGATTTAAAACCTTCAAACTTATAAGTTCGATATCAAAGAGTAGACTACTCATACAACATCCTTGGTATCTCAAGTTTAAGGGTCAGATGCACAACTAAGATCACGAAATCGCTACATCAGTATATCAACTAGCAATTCTCCTCTAGACCTGACTCTCTTTTCACTCTAGTTCAGCAGCACCTCACCCTCTCTACAACTAGTCTATCTACTTCTCCACTAACTCACACTGCAATGTTCGATGAAGCAACAATCTCATCACCACAAATGATATCTTTGTCCTCTCCTTGGCCTAGTGACATTGAAGTGTATCATTGTAATGTTCGATGAAGAAACACTCTCATCACCACAAATGATATCTTTGTCCTCTTCTTGGCCAAGTGACATTGAAGTGTATTAACCAGATTAGGTACGTGTCAATAACTCCACCAATTCTCATACTTCTAACATGACCCAATAATACCATCAAGCTTAAATATTACATGACAACATGCTCCAAAAATGAAATCTTCTCAATCCTTGAACTTCATGCTACCATAAGCTCTCCACATAAACTTATTGAACCCATAACCATCACCCAAGCCTAAAACTCTCCACATTGGCACAAAGCCATATGTGAAGAATATAAATGCCCTACTCCATAATACCACATGAACCCTTGTACTATTTCATTATATATAAAATATCATCAGGTGTAAATGGATCTTTTGAATTAAGTGAAACTTATATAGATCCATTATCATATATAAAATACGTCTAGTGGCCAAAATGTTTCACTAACGGTCAAGTATTGATTTCGTAGAAACATTTAGTTATATTGTAAAACTGATAATAATCCAACTCATCCTAAGTTTGGTTATCATTAAAGGTTAGTATATACACCAACTAGATATTAACAATACATTCTTATAGGGAACCTTAACTAAAAATGTTTTTATGTAGTAACTTCCTGGCTTTATCTATCCTCAATATCTAAGCCATATTGGTAAGCTACAAAAAACTATTTATGGACTTCGACAAGCTCCAAGAGCCTAGTATACCGAACTTAGCTTATTTTTGGCATCAGTTAGTTTTGTCAACTCTAAATCTGACACCTCTTTATTTCTATAACAATAAAAGAAAAGTACTATATATCTACTGGTTTATGTAGATAATATTATCATCACCGGTAATAATCCCATAAAGATAAAGTAATTCCTTAAGCAATTGATAAATTAATTTTTTATTAAGGATCTATGAACGTTGAGTTATTTTCTAATAGTAGAAGCAATATTCACATTTTTTGGACTTTTCCCATTAAAAAAAAAAGTACATTCAAGATTTATTATCAAAAGATGAATATACAGAATGTCAAAGAAGTTGTCACTCCACTCTCGACTACTGAATCACTCAAATTATATGATGACAACCCTACTACGGATCCCACATAGTACTAATAAGTATTTAGTTCTTTATAGTATTTATCTCTTACATGTTAAGACATCTCATTTGCAGTTAATAAATTATCATAATTTATACATCAACCCTTCATTATACATTAATCTGTACTAAATTGTATCCTACGATATCTCAAATGGACTTTTAATCATAGACTTCTTCTTCGTAAACACTCATCACTTCATCTTCATGCATTCACTCATGTTGATTGGGCAAGCAACATTGATGAAAAAATGTCTACGTCAGCCTACATTGTCTTTCTTGGAATAAATATAATCAGTTGGAGTTCCAAGAAATAGAATATAATTATAAGATCTACTGAAGTTGAATATCAAGTTATTACCATCATCATTGTAGAACTCAATTAGGTCACCAATCTATTACATGAATTTGGCATCACCTCTCAACCCACTTCTATAATATACTACAATAATGTCGATGCCACCTATTTATGGGTCTATTCGATGTTCCACTCACGTATGAAACACATTATCATCAATTTTTACTTTATTAAAGATCAAGTAGTTAAATATTAATAACATATTTATCACATTCATACTTCAAACCAACTAATAAACTTCCTTACAAAACCACTAGCAGGTAGAACATTTCAATTATATCATGTCAATAATGTCAACATTTCAATTATATCGTTTCAAGATTGACATTTTTGACGGAAGCACATTCTTACGAGGACATGATAAAAGATTATAATAGAATCATAACGTATGATAAAAAATCATGATAGAAGTAGACATAAAATGAATCTCCTCAATAAATAAAATCGCTCCTCTTCCTCACAAATTCTATAATTCTTCACACCACATATATAGCTATGGGTTCACATATACGTGCAGGTCTGTTGCACAAGCTACAAATGTATACAATTGGAGAATTGAAATTTCAGTAAAGTGCTAGATCGGATGCGGAAGGATAATTGAGTTAGATTAAAGAATATGAATCTTTAAATATCGGATTGGGATTAAATATTTTGGATTAATGATTTAAGTTAACCAAGTTAATTGATCATTATCTTGCCAGGAATGAACATATTGCCATCTAAATTAATTTGCTGCAAATCCTAGGGAGATGTTCTTTCAAAGGATCACCTACTCAGGAAAGAACAGCTAAAGCTCTCAAGTATACCAAAATCTTTGATCAAGACAATCCAGTTTATAAACCACGAACCTAACTTAAAGGAGACTAATAAATCAACTGGTTCAGTGGACTGGGTAGATCAAGATCAGTGGGTGCAAGAAAAAGAAAACTTGATTAGTGAGCACAGGTAAACAACAGATGGTACAGCCAGCAAGACATTAATATGGAAAGGAAAGGGCATCAAAACCTTGCAGTCTACACAACATGGACAACATTACCAGCACTTCCATAATTCTCAATTGTCCAGTAATCACTTTATTTGATGGAAGTATCAATAGAGAACAAAAACCTAGATTGAACGAAAACTTATCCGTAAAATGTCACAGCATAACAGAACTGTGTGATACTAGGAGTCTTTTCTTACAAGCCATACACACATTGTTAACTAATTCAGACAAAACAAACAAAATAGAAAACCCTAGAAAATCTTTGGATCCGAATGAATATATGCTGTATCAGAGACGAAAGGGACATCTGCATACTTGCCGCAGAGTGCACATCTCATACATTCCACCACCGTATACAACTGCACGAACGTAACAGCAAGCCAGAAATGCATCCCCAGCTCGCCACGGTAGAGAGTCTTCGGGAACCAAGTGCATGCAATTGCTATTGCCTGGTATGCGTTCTCCAGGAGCATAGCCATGATGATGTGAAAACGCAGGAAATGAGGCCATTCTTTTCTCCTCACTACAAAATAATAGGCAGAAAACATGAGAACCATCAGGATCCAGCTTGGCATTAATGCTATCGTATCGAGGAAGGGGTTCACTAGAAAGTCCCAATCCTGCAGGAGTGGGTGGAGATGGTATGCTGAGTCGGCATGCATCCACATCAAGTGAAGAGGCAGGAGATACGGAGTGCAGGCTAGGGTCCTCCACCACCATTTGGGCTTACTGGTCATCGGAGGGTAAGTGAAGTAACTCTTTGATGCTCCAGAGATTACTGGGCTTCTGCACCTCACCTTATTACTTCTGGCCAACAAAGGCATCCTAAGTGCATTACCATGATGTTCCCAGCATAGGAAGGAGCTAGATGACCGAGATAATTGCAGAGAACCTGTTACCATTTCGACAGAACAAAATGAATAAACTGAAAAATACCATTAAAAATTCAATGGAAGTGATTTCTGTCAATCCACTACAAATTCTATCTATTCTGTGGTTTATTTCGAGAGGCACTTCACTGATCAGTTTTAATACTTAAGCTAGGCAAAAATAGCTTGTTAGTTCAATCCATAAGGTTCAATTTGTGGACACTCCAAAACCATTTTTGAACCTTTAATCAGGAATGAGATCCCTGAAACACTACCCCTAGGCAAAAATGCTGCCTGAATTTGGAAGTCTTAGCTTGGACAGACCTTTGGTAATCCCAGAATGTATAGCCAAACAAAAGGCACAAATGTTGGTTCAGTTAAAAATCTGCCAGGAAAATTAAAGAAGACTGTGCTGCTGGTAATCCCCAACCTTGAGGGTTTTCCAATAATCAAAAGCCTTAGTCAGCTTGAACCATTCCTCGATCACTTTTGCCATAAATGAAGGTCACTCGATATATGAAAAACTGTGTTGACAACCTAGTGGTGATATTATTATTCCTAACTCTAGCAAAGCAAACAGCATAACAACATTTGGAGTACTGGCATATTGACATATATAAAACTAAAATTAAATGTAGAACCAGCAACAAGAGGGAATTACCATAAAAAGTCCGGAAAATATTTAAAATTAATTGTGGTATATATCAAAATAAAAATAAAAATAAAAAACTTCTGCAGCTTCATTTGGAACCCAAGAACTTACTAAAAATCGTCCACTTCTAGTACTTAATGGTTAACAGAATAAAGTATGATCTTTTGATCCTAAGCCAAGCTAACTTTAAAGTCTGTTTAAAATTTGCACATATTCTTTGAAAAAAAAAACTTTCTAGTATATGCCAGTCAAATTCATAAAAGTTTCGTGTAAGCAAAAAGAAATATCTAAATATAACAAGAATATTAACATACCGCTAAAAGGAAGAACATTCCTTCCTTCATCAGCTATAGAAAGGCTTCTAAATTTAGGAGATGTTGCAGAAACACAAAGAGGGGCATATCTGAGAGAAGAACAATGCTTCAAATAGCAAGGTCTGAATTTTATGTCTAGGCACCGAGAAGCAGTGATTCCGTTTAGAATCATATTGTTCCAGGAACCTACAAAGAAATAGGTTAAAGAAAACTATAAAAATAAATTAGAGTTCTGGACAGAATTGCACTTGTTGTACTGATATGAAACAAGAGATCTACTTATTCCTAATCAACTCATGACACCAGGTGATTTGCAACACAACATATACAGGACTGACATCATACTTTTAGTTCAAATTAAGATGTCATAATCATATTGATTTTGCATTAGGTGAAGGTATATCTGTATTTTGCTACACAAGTACATAGCATATACAGATTTCACATTAGCTGTATATGTATATGATTTTGCATTAGGTGAAGATATATCTGTATTTTGCTACACAGCATACACAGATTTTACATTAGCTGTATATGTACATATACATATACAGACATATCTGGTTGTAAATCGATAAAACATGAACTCATGACAATGTTAGGCATCATCAAGAATAAAAAGATCATAAGACCACAATTTAGAAATTTGAACAGGAACTTTGCATCAATATAGTTCCACTTGTGCTTTTATTTTGATATGTATTAGATTGCTTATATTTTTGACAGAATCATTGACAGCTAAAAAGCTTTTTAACCAAAAAAAATAAACTGAAACGTGTTGCCCTTTAGAGTTGCCTGAATTGTCAAAGTGCAATTGAAATCCCCAGGCACAAGTCAAACAGAACCATCAAATTTAAAAGAATAATCCTATCATGAACAATTGCACTTGAGATGTTGATTTTAGCAAAAATCTTTTCTAGAAGGAAAAGAGAAGCTAAAAGGTGTAAAGCTAGAGGGTTGAATTTACTAGGATCATGGATAAGTTAAGGACATTACAATCCATGAGAACACCACATGATGCCCCAGAAACAAGGATGAGTTTTTGCCACCTCTTAACCAAAAACATATTACATATCATGTAAGATAATTCTAGGATACATGATCTTACAATCATGTCATTTTCAGTGACCAATACTACAAAATCATAATAACTTAGCAAGGAATCATTGGAAAATAACATTCATGATAAGAATTTGAAAAAAAATATTAGAAAAGACAAAAAAGCACATCCAATGATCAACATTTAGTAAAAGAATAAAACAGATATAGTCATATATAAACAAAAACACTTGGTAAACACCAAACTCATGATTCTACATGGAGATCATGAGTCAATATCCAATTAGTCCTTCCTCACCATGGGACATAGTTGTTCCCAGTGACCATAAGTTGATAACCAATGGCTCGCACTTATGCCCAATGACCATAGTCTAACTAGAAAGACATTTTAAAGTGAGAGAAGAATAGATCTAACATATAAATAAACACTAATCACATCTCAATATCTATATCTATAACATATTGATCTAATATACTAATTAATCAACAAGTACTGATTTTTTGCCAGTTTCATATGCGTTGTTGTCATTTTGTACGCATTGTCTGATCCACTTCTCAATGGTCAGTGTAATTCTTTGATATAAACATGACAGATGTAGAGCAATAAGACATGGTAACACAAAAAAATCAATTAGTCGTCAGATATCATAACAATGAAGAGAACTCAGCGTATTCAGTAATAGTTATTCAAATCATAAAAAGAGAACACAAACAACACGCACACCAAAGAAAATCTAGTGCCTCATTTGAATACATACAATAGACAGTCATGGATATATGACATCAATTGGTTCCATTATAGAAAAATAGAACCCTCCAATTCTCAATCCGAACCGTCGATTGGAATGAGAACATCTGATCCAAAATTCTCCTTCACACTGGAGCGGACCAACCATAATCGGATCGGTTGGAAAATTAGAAAGGATCCGAAAACTATTAGCAAGCGGATCCAATAAAATCCGACCCGAGTCCGCTATTCTTTTCTTTCCTCCCAAGCAACCCATCCCCGACCGACCTACGCCACCACCATGTACCACCCCGGCACCCGACCTCCTCCCTGACCGTCGACCGCGCTCGCGGCCAGCTTCCGCCGGCGACCAACTAGAGGATGCGTCCCTTCTCTACCTTTTTACTCCGTTATTTTTTGGTTTATTCTTTTCTGCACCAAAGCCGAACAAAAAGACGCTAACAGCGGTTGAGATGGCCGAAACGCCACCTACATACCTTTGGGCGAGGTCGTCTTCTCCGGCTAACACGCAGTCGCTTCCTCCGTCGATGTTGAAGCGTCCTCCCAAAGGCTCCTCCACCCACAGGGCTTCGATTTCATGGGAACCGCGCTATCGATGGATAGTGGAACGGCCACGGCGAAGGTTGGACGGCACGGATATTTATAGAAGCTGAGTTGCGCTCAATTTCCCCGAGTCGGTATGCCCGCCCTGCGACGTCTGGAAGGCTCGTATTCGTCTTTACGGAGTCATCGAATCGGGCATCGCACTTTGGGCCTGATTAGTTTCGCTTCAGCCCATAGGTCATTGAATCCAATACCCTTCAGTTACTGCAGATTGGGGTCTAATTAGTTTCGCTTCAGCCTATGGGCCATTCTAAGCGAACATTAAATCCAAGACCCTTTTCTGCTGTTGCTACTAAAAACCGATGCTTTGCATGTACTTTTCTAATCCTATGCAAGATATGTATGTATGCGCTCAGATTGCCATCCATAGTTGAAATCTGCACTCGATACTTTCTGAACCGGATAATGATTTCATAGATTCTCCTTTCTTCAGTATCCTCAAAACCTTGGTTGCGAGGGTTCAAAAGAGAAATAAAGGAATCATGTCTCTAACAATGGCGCTAATCGAGAATGGGTCGATCACAGAAGTGGATAAGAACTCTCCAGTTCAATTAGGATACAAGAGTTGCCTTTTGTGGCCCGCGTTCGGGTCGGATCAGATCCCATCTCGAATCGGGTCAGATTCGATCCATCACCATGGCTTCAAGTAGAGGAGGCGTGAGTGAGGATGAGATCGAGCATCGGGTCTCATTGGCATCAAACAGA
Source organism: Musa acuminata AAA Group (assembly GCF_036884655.1). Classification (NCBI taxonomy): domain Eukaryota; kingdom Viridiplantae; phylum Streptophyta; class Magnoliopsida; order Zingiberales; family Musaceae; genus Musa; species Musa acuminata. The sequence goes on from NC_088328.1 coordinate 19,937,020, forward strand.
GGCCCTGTGCACGCGCATCTCACAGTTTCTCTACCCATCGCATAGTTATATTGATTCTGAAGCTCCTCGCCACACGCGGCGATCAGCCATTCTTCTGGCGGTGGCGCAAAGAGAATTTATTATGATGGATAGAATTCATGAACTTTCTAAAAGAGAGAAAGACCGTAGAGAATTCATGTGTAACGTGCGCAAGAAGAACGTAAAGATCTCAGCATCATCAGAAAGGCTCCGTTCTTCATGTGCACTTACACTTGCACCGATCGACAAAATGTCAAGAAAGGGGTAGGTGTGATCCATCTAACGGGGCATACAACATCCATAAACCTTGTTGTTGATGATCTGAGATCAAGGGACAACATCCTGGGCTTTCAATGAACTTAGTATGCTTGCTGTGCATCAATTCTGTCCTGTTATTTATTATGAGAAATCAGTCAAATTATGACGTAAATTTACGGCCAATAAAATCATTATTTTACACAGAACACAACCGGTTGTCGCTGAGCACAATGACCATCCCGAATAGTGTTTAGATATCCTTGAAGCGAGAGTTGTCACTGTCGAGGGACGTGAAAGATTCACAGTTGTGGATGGCGATGGATGCTTTCGTGAAGAAGCGTGTGCACCTAACGGGAATTCTCCTAACATGGTCGGTCGATCCTCGGTACGGTGGTCTTCAACTCCGTCCATCTTGTTTATGTCGTACTCGATGAGTGCAAATATAATCTCGAATCACTCCTGCAATAAGAACCATGGGATTGACAAGTGATGACAAGTCACTGACTTCGTTTCCATGGACGTGTACTTGCCAGCCAGATCGACCAACTATGTAAATATTGCGACATTTGCGGACGGCTTCCTGGATGGTAAAATGTCGATTTCTTTTAGATATGAAGCAGCCTACTTGATCCCCTTAAATCAATTTAGAATACATCATGAATCGGATTTGGAATATATATATATATATATGAGTGATGTGACGGGCTTGTTGGATGAGAATGAGGACTATAATAATGTACATGTGGTGGCAGGCTGCTATTCTTAGAAAAGGTCGCAACACCTGCCGCCCCACCTTCCCCACTCCGTAGATAACGGTCCAATTTTTGACCGTTGGAGTCGCACTGCCCTCCGCATTTCAGTGCTTATTAAATATATTTATCCTCTTTCATTTATGAAAAGAAATCCAATCCAACGAATCCCAACATCCTCCTAGTGTCAATCAAATGCAATACTTTGATCAGCAAATCCTGGTCGTCCACTACCTGTAATATCACACCCTCGAGATTTGCCGTTTGGAGTTGTTTTATTTGTCCTTTTGGGGGCAGGCTCGGCGACAAGGACGACCCCTCATCCGACGGCCCGTGTTCCATCATCGCCGTCCATCACTACCCATCACGCTCATACGACCTCTTGATCTTTTTAAAAGTGAAACCCCAGCTCCTCCTGTTTGCTCTATTTCCCTTTGAAGCTTCGACGCGAGAGAGAGAGAGAGAGAGAGAGAGAGAGAGGGAGACGGCTGCAATCGCTTACCAGCAGGGATGGGTTCCCGGAGCAGGAATGGCGGTGGTGGCGCGTGGGTCTCGATGGCACTTAAGGTGGCGATCGCCTCAGCCGGAGTGGTGACGGCGGCCATGGCGATCCGCCTGGCAGGCCCGCCTGTCGTCTGGTTCCTGGCCGCCGAGGTCCCCCGGGCATACGATTCTGCTCTCGCCTGGCTCCGACCGCCCTACCTCTACCTTGTCATCAACGGCATCATCATCTCCATCGCCGCCTCTTCCCGCTTCCAGAAGCAGCCCTCGACGTCCACCGCGGACCTCGCGCCGCTGCCGCACCTCGCGACGATGGACCCCGTGGCGGTTGTTCAGGACCCGGTGGAGTACGATGCGAAGCTCGCGGACGATGCGCCTGCCGCGGAGGTCTACGGCAGGGCGAAGGCGGAAGCCGAGGACGAAGAGGTGGAGGAGGAATTCGTGATATCGAGGTCCAGCTGGTCACCGAAGCGGCGGAGTAGGGGACCTATGGAGGAGATTCCGACGGAGTATTCGGTCGCCGCGGCGGAGAAACCGCTGGTTTCCACCCGGTTCAGCCACCGGAAGGCCGTCAAGCCCAGCCCTGAAGGTAGTTACTCGCACCTCCCCTTCAGGATATTCGTACATTAGATTCAAATTTTTTTCACCGAAAAGTGGCGGTGAGCGAGTGAGCGGTGACGATATCCTATGGTTACGGAAAGATGATGAGGCTCAGAGAACAAAATGGTAATTTCAGGGAAGGCGCTCGGTGTGGCAAGGCGGCCGAGGCGGAACGAGACGCTGGAGACCACATGGCGGACCATCACGGAGGGCCGGGCCGTGCCGCTCGCACGCCACCTCAAGAAGTCCGATACGTGGGACACCCGCGGCAGCGGTGGCGAGGAGGAGGCGGCGGCGAAGGCGGCGGTGATGCGAAAGTCGGAGACTTTCAACGAGAGGGGGGCGGCGGCGTCGCCCAAGAGCGGGGGATCGTCGGGCGGGAGGCTGAGGAGGGAGGCGTCTCTGGGGCAGGACGAGCTGAACCGGCGGGTGGAGGCGTTCATCAAGAAGTTTAATGAGGAGATGCGGCTGCAGCGGCAGGAGTCGATGAAGCATTACATGGAGATGATCAACCGCGACCGCCGTTAGAGGAGGAGCCCCCAATACCAAACTCCGTGGCCGCTTCTACTCCAATCCTAGTAGTCCTTTTAAACTTGGGGACGTATGAAACTGAGAGGATGTGTTTTGCTGTATGAAACTGAGAGGATGTGCTGTTGCATTTTACATTATAATGCAATAGCTGCTGCATTCATATTAGGTTTAGGATTCTAAACTTCATCACATGAATTTTGAAGGTTGATTAATCCTGTATTCACTACTTAAAAATATATGTTACAAATCTCAAGAAATCTCATGCGCATGCTTGCCATCTTTGTAATTATTGATCTTAAGATTAATGGTTTTCATCTTCTTTTTTACCACATTGAACCCAAGAGACTGAGAAAGAAAAAAGAAGAATTTCTGTTGATATGAGAGAATAACTAAGTAATCTTTCCACCAGTATCATCTTATAAATTAAGGTACGGAATGTATCATTTCATTTTAGAGCTTAGCATTAAGGTATAGAATTCGTATCTGAAAACTTCTGTTGCGTCAGAAAATTGAATCATTAGGTTTACAACTTATAGCAAGTTACTTTATTAAGTAAAGGACCAATAATAAAGTCAATATTATATATATATATATATATATATATATATAATATATATAATATATATATATATATAATATATATATATATATATATATATATATATATATATATAACATTACTACTAATAGCAAATTATCTTATGAAGTAAAGGACCAATAATAAAGTCCAAATAGGTTTTCAGCTGGTCGACTGGTCTTACTAACTAGTTAGAAGGCCCTTCTAATTTCCAACTTTGTAATCCTTGATCATCCATAAATTAGGTAACATCTATTGCCAATCGAAAAGATATCATAGAACTACCGGAAAGGCAACTAATGATCCTAAACCTATAAATTCAATTTATTCAGCGGTCCTTTCATGTTTAGTTTGTGACTGCAGGTATATCAGTAAAAAAAAAAATTGCCATTAGACCTACTCTGTCATACATGATTATTTTTGGTGATCAAGATGGCTAATGTAAATTTAACTGTTTGATTCACTACTCTTCTCATAAGCAAAGACAAAGTTCAGGAATCTTCTGAAATATTCTACAGCATCATTAATAAGCTGTCAATAAAAAAATCTATAACAACAATGAGAAAAATATGAAGCACAAGTCATAATAGCATTGGCAAAAGGAAATAGAAGTTAGCAGCCTAAAGTAATACCATTAATATTCTGCAGTCGAATAAGATAAATCATAAGGCTTACATGACAAAATCTACATAGTTTTCATCTTGCCGTAGAACAATGCCTTGGTACAATCATGTAGCGGTGAGGGTAGTACGTTGAAGTAGGTTGCAAACGAAAGAGAAGCACAGCTGAATGCTACATAAATCTTGAACCAAATAGATGAGAAAAGCGTCAAGTACATGAAAGTGCCAGTTAGAACCATTACCAAGGAGCATTTTGCTAGGCAGGCCAATGTAGAAAGATCTCCTTCGGTTCCTGGATTAGGAAAATATCCAAGAGTGGTAAAATCAGCTAGGAGTTCATCCTTGACCCTGAACCTCGCTATCAGCCACTTAGCTGCCTCATTTTCAGATGTTGGGATCTCACAGAGAAGAATCCGTTGGGCATGAATATGGACTTCAGAAGGATCCACACCAAAGATATTATCAATAAGAGTTGGGCAGCGATGCTTGTAGCCAATAGTGACATCATAAACTGCATAAAATCAACAAGAAATATCATGAACATATGAACAAAGGAAGGACCACAGAAGCAGAAGACAGTATCTACAACACAGCTGAACAGGAGTACTTGTAGCCAAGGTAACATTGCAAATTGTACAAAATCTACATGTAATGAATGAATAAACACAGGAAGAATCAGATGCAGTTGAAAGCAAGATTGTGACATGTTGGTTGCCACTATAAAGTTGCAAATACTTCTTTTTTTCTGTGATTTTCTGTGATCGAAAGGTAAAAGGCCCACAAGAGTTCATTAACAGTAACAAAATTCCAGCTCAAGAATAATTAGAGGAAAACAAGTATAAATAAATAAAGTAGAACTCAACCTCCAGTACAAAAAATGGTAGGGACAACAAAGTTTGATCGACATAAGAATGTCTTCTCGAAGAACAGTTTGATAAGGAGACTTACATCATAAGAAAGGGGTGAAACATCCATGCTTGAAACTGAGATTCATAGTGACCTTTCCACGTTGCATTTTGTAGCATTTCCATAATTCATGGCAACTTTAAGTAATTCAGGTAAATGATTGCTTGGAACAACTAAAAAGGGTGATTTACATAAGTTAGTTTACTTAAGGAGCTGACTGTAATTCATCTTAATTCGATAAAATAAAATTGAAATTTAGTTGATAGATAATCTTGGAAATGACTTCCCTCATTTTCCTATGTTACAAATCAAATATATATGAGTTGGTGCTGCCTCTGTGTTGCTGAATTGTCAGGATTTTAGCAACATTCTATACTCAATAAACTATAGAAGTTATACTTTTGAGGACATAATCGAATAAATTAAATGCCTCCAGCGTAACATAGTAAATAAAGAAAGACTGATAATAGAAATACAAAGGCAACCTACCTGAATCGAAGGTCTTTTTTAAAGCTCAGGATAGATACGTAAAGACAACCTACCTGCATCCAAGGAGTTTCTTAAAACTTCCAAACATGCAAAGAACCCCTTTGTTTTCGGAATAAGCAGATTTCTGAGAATCGGCAAACCATTTTCAGCTGCAAACTGTTGACTTTTGATGCACTTCTTCTCACTGGGACACCAACGGAGGCATTATTATTACCAGCTTTAAAGCCCTTTTCATGTTCAATACTAGAACAAATGTAGTAAAAAACCGGTAGCAAGATCTTTTTCACAGTGACTAATTGCAGTTAAAATACCACACAAGGTAAATCAATTATAAAAATGTCTGGTATGTACCAAGACAAGTGATACTTCTAAGAGCAAGAAAATATTGATGCTTCACACATTTCCAAAATCTAAAAGGATATTAGGTGAAAGATAAACGAATGTTACTTGAAGTCGGTTCCCTCGGGAAAAATAACAAGCCAAAGAGGATCTTGAGGATCTTCAAAACTTGAAAGCTTCTTACGCATAATTGATTCATCAATTTCCCATTTTCTCTCCACTGCAATGAACTCCAAAATCTGAAATGCCCAACCAAATATCGGTAATTTCATCAAGCTGCCCTTGAGGATATATTTCAAATATCCCAAGCGACCCTTCCTCCATGCAAGATCCCATATGTACATCCAGTCAACTTCAGTTCTGTGGTTAGCAAAAAGCAGAACTCGCTCTCTCATGGGCAAAGTTTCACCAGAAAAAATCACCTTGGTCTTGTTGATTTTCTCAAACAGAAAGGGCCACAGGGATAACCATGTAGCAAAGAAAAGAGAAGTTGCTTTCCTGCTGTAATGAACGCTGAAGAGCCGCAGCAAGATAGTGGTCACAGGGGCGCAATAAACAACCATCATAAAAGCAGTCAAGAGAAGTATTACTAAACACAATACACCTCTAAATGCCCTCAATGGAGTCAGCGGGTGATGTCTCGGGGGGTTCCCCAAAATGAAAGGCCCACAAGACTCCATCTGTTTCTGGTTTCAGTTCAAAGATTCACCATTCACATCCCATATCTTATTGACAGATCTCCTGCTTACTCAGTGTAACATGCATAGACTCAATTGTCCTCAAATTACAGAGGCCACCATAAGATTGTTCAGCAACTGCTGATACTCCACAATAAGATGCATGTGTTTCATGACTGATATCACAATTATATCAGTGTAATATTATGTAGACTAAACCAAACTGGAATAAGCAATCTGCACAAGTCCAGATAAAAGAGATATGAGTACACCAGTTCTTCCATGGACATCAAAATTGTAATATAACAAGCTTCTTCAGCCATAAGTATAAAAAATAGTGACTAAATTCCCTTACTCTACAGTTGGTAATCTTGTAAAACAATTTAAATGACCATTCAACAGTTTCAAAGGTATGATCCACAATATTCATGCAAAAGTTTATGCAAGATAACTAGGTCAAACACACAAGAAGACATGTCAGATACCCACATTCTAATCTCAAATTCCTGAGATCATTATTAGTTTGCATGCACATTTTTTTCCAAAACTTAGATGCAGATACAACTGAAGAAAAAGCTGGACAACTCTTTATAATCTGGGTATTGAGGAGGAGTTGCCTCTTAGTTGATTTTTTTAAAAAAATTAAAATTCAGTACATTTTACACCAGTGCAAGACCATCAGGAATCATGGAAAAGAAAATCCACAAACAATTAAGGAATAAAAAAACTGTTAAAAGTATCAACCAGTTGTTAATTCAGTTAGTGTTCAAGTATCATGGGAGCCTTACAAAAGGAGGATTTGTGCTATGATCTTAACCTCATGCACATGAATCAGATGCAAAAGTTTTAACAAAGGGCTGGAAAGTTGTTGGCACAGTAACCACCCTCGTTATATTCATACCTTCTGCAAACAAAGTAGGTAACCTTGTGACCAGTAAGACAGTAGGAACTCAACCTGGGCATGCAGCTTTCAGCAACGACTGTAGAAGGATCCTGTCGGATATAAATGCAAGCCCATGCTTTGTTTGACAGAGAACATGCAAAATGGTAGCCTCACAAAAGCAATGAAAATTTTTGAGGTGCGCATTTGCTGGCCAGCAAGCCTGTAGTCTTGACTCTTGACATTGATCTCCAAATCCCATTTCAAACCAACTTATCTTCTGATCTGCTATGAGTCTCTATAATAATACTTTTAATACTGGTGGTGTCATGATCAAACATGTAAAGTGGTCATGTAAAATTCCAGAAATATATTTGATGATTACTAGCAATTGTTTTTGGGTTTTAGATTCCGGACATCCCGTTACTAATTTTTGCATTTTGTTTCACCAACAAAATTCCTGGGTATCCATTCAGAAACATTTTACCGTTCAATCATATATTGCTTTCCCTAAGGTACTAGCTTGCTCACAGCGAAGCTTACCATGATCAAGAACTACGTATATCGCATCCATCAACTGAGTGGAAGGCGACGTGATGGCTCACCAGGCAAAACCTAGGGTAAATATGACTTCACAACAGTGTCCTATATTGAACATCGCTCATCAAATCCTAACTTATATTGATGTATCACTCACAAGGTAGTTCCTTTAGTACCCTTACTCCCATTTCCCACCCCCCATTGACAACAGAAAGATCCACTTACTATAATCTCCACATGATTTAACAATTCTGATTCCTTTGACGGAGTAGATTGCCATCTCACATGGAAGTCCCAGTGTCGAAGGCAAAATGATCCAATGAATGAAAGAATAAAACAAACAAAAACCAGTGATCAGCGCACAGAGCGAGTGAGAGAAAGAAACCTGGCTAGGAAAACCGGAGGGGAGGGACGTAATAGGATCTGGTGGAAGGCAGGCCAGGGGAATGGGGAAGAGAAGAGAACGAATGGGGTTAAAATAGGGGAGATCGGGTAACAGGATTGCAGGGTGGCAGCAATTAGTAATTAGTGGAGCGGTAAAAGAAGCGAGAGTTAGGGCGAGCCGAAGAAGAGCATTCCGGAGTGCTTTTGGACGACTAGCGCCACGACAATTGGAGGGGTATAAGGTGACGTGGCGAGTGTGGGGAGAGTCCGTGTAGGCTTGATCGGTAGGTCGTCACTCAATTCGTAGTTTTTAAAAGGTACTGTGTGGGGACCATCCGGAACGGAAGGTTTCCCCTCCGGGTAACAGAACGCACGAAAGCGACGTGAAACGCTTTCACGTCATCTTTTGTGTGTTTACTTTTTACTTTTTCGGAGTACTAACGTATTAATTAAAAAATGGTAAAAAGTACATTTACACGTCATCTTCCCTTCTAAATTAACTGCTCTATGTATTTGTTTTTAATTTCGAACTACATATATTTTTCTTATCCTTAATCTTGAATATTTTTATATTTTGTATATTGATTTTATGAATGAATTTACTAATATTAAAATTTGTAAGGGAAATAAACTGTGATAAGTAGGCGAAAAGACACATCACATGAGTAAGGCTGCCGCTTTCGTTCGTACGGTTTCATTTCCCGATCCAATTTTGCCACATACACCGCCCATCCCTCCCATCCATATCAGCCGTTGAATTGTCGGTGGGCCGCACCTGCTCGAGGTGGGTCCTCTCTGTCCATCTCACCTTACACAATGCACGGTTGAGATTTGAGATCGGAGGGTAAGTACACAAATCCGATTATATCAAGACCGTTAGCTACTTCACGAGCAGACTTAAGACGCAACCGAAGGACGTGGACAGGAGTGGCGTGCCTCTAGATGTGCGTCACATTTTCGAGTTGTAACTTAAGTTGTGTGAAATTCCGGAAACAAAAAATGTTTCATGCTTTTATTATACGACGTTGTTTTACGTATTTGTAGAAGGTAGCAATCTCATATCTCTCTACGTGTCAACTGGTCAGAATTAAGTTGCAACATTTGAAACATTTACTTTGGAAGGTTTCATCGGAAGTACTATGAGACGTAGCATCAGGATACTCTTTTAAGAAATTAATAAAAGGAGTTTACTATTAAAACTTTATTTTTACTATAAAAATTGATAATTTTCTTTACTATTCATAATCTCTTAAAAAATTAATAAATTAATATTATATTATTTATAATCCTTTTAATTTTGATTTTATTTTATTTTTCTTTCTTTACATCATCTACAATCGTCGTCTAAGCATTTTGTCACTATCTGTTAGTCATAGATGCTAAGATAACATATGTCACGCTACACAATCTCTTTGCTTATTATTATTATTAATTTTTTTATTTTATATTACATATAACATTTACTATGATGTCCATGATTATTATTAATATTTTCTCACGATAATGAGATCGATTCATCTTTAAACACAGACCTTAAATAATCCCAGTTATATGTTACTCGAGAGAGATATTGAGATAATCGGATAGACTAGTGTGTTATATACTCGTCCATATGATGGAGGCGACTAATCTCATAACTACTCGTATAGAGATATAAGGGATATAGTGCAAGTGCTCAGTGGAAAATGAGTTCACTAATTGATCCGCTCACGAAATACTGGATGATTAATAATACCTCATTGTCAGACAGTAGTTTTGTGGTCTCAATTATATGTTTGGTCCTTAAACTTGAGACATCAAGGATGTCCTGTATGAGTACTCTACTCTTTGATACCATATTTATAGACTTGGAAGTTTTAGATCTAGCACAATCGGTCATCGGGAGTGGTAGTCAATCTTACGAGGACAAATGAGTGTTAAAAGATGATCATCTACTCTTAGTGTCATGAGAGGAATATCTTATACGTTCTCGCTTAGGTAAATCCCTAGCTAGGGTCATTGGGGTTGAGAAAGGAGTTCTCTAAGAGAATCCGATTCGAGCGAGACTCAAATAGATTTCGTATAGGTTTGACAATACCATGCCTGATATACAGTCTTTGGGATATTAGATAGATAAGAGATTATAGATATACAGTAACTGATGGTAAACAAGTCCAATGGATTGAATCTTATTGTATCGTTTGGGAACTATGGTGTAGTGACATAGTACGTCCGTAGTCGATAAGCTGAGTGAATTATTATTGAGATAATAATTCATTGAGTCAGAAGGAGTTTTGACAGGTACAACTCACAGCCAACTCAGTATTAGGCCTAGAGGGTCACACACATATGGTAAATATTACGATGAGTAAAGGTACAAATATGAGATATCTATGAAACCCATGTTTTATTAGATATCTAACAAGCCCCTATATTATTAGTTCCTATGGATGAGATCTAATAAGAGTTACTAAGAGATTAATGAATAGAGATCTACTAATCTAAGAGGCTTGGGTAATTGAATAAAGATCCAATACCCAATATGACAGAATCCATTATGGTTAAGTTAGCACGCACCTCTATAAATAGGAAGGGACCATAATGCTAATAGGCTAGAGATCTCTATGGCCGCCCCTCCTACTCCTCTCCTCCTCGGCCGACAACCCTTATTTCGGGCATGTGGATAAGAAGAAGGGTCGACCTCTTCTTGAAGATAATGTAATCTTGTGGTGCGTATGGAGAGGAAGATCGTGCTGCGATTTAAGGAGCGTCGTTGCTGCATCCACTGTGTGGATCACCACTAGAGAGGAGGACATGTGACCTCATTTATTCTCTCCTATAGATTTGGGATCCTTTAAGGATATATAATCTCCCTAAGTAACACATCTCATATGATACATGTAAATTTTTTGATTTTACAGTTTTTTATGCACCAATCGTTGTATGATGATAAGATATTTTTCTTTAGGAATCTAGTTTTTTATTTTCTATTCTTCCCCTATGTATGTGATGCTCTAATCAGATTTTTCAATAGTAGTATCAGAGCCAGGTTGGTTCGTGCAATAATTATTTTTGAATTAAGTGTGTTGATCACGTAGAATAATTTTATGCATTATTGTTGTGAATTTTGTCATAGTTTTCATATTTGGACAACACCTTTTCTCGCTATTGAGAGGTGCTATAGAGAGGCATTTTGACATTAAAATTATTGATGCAAAAGAGGGAGAAAGTGATAGTAACTATTGTTGCCCTATGGATTGACCAAAGATTGCTTGTAGCCTTGGCCAAGAGCCTTAGAAGAGGCTCTCGGCCTGGCCACCTATAGTAGATTGAGAGCAGCCATGCTGTTCTTGGCCAAACAATAACACCCCATACGACCAAGGAGTCATGGTCGCTAGGGTTTCCTGATTGTAGGAGGTGACCCTATGACCAGGGATTCCTATCCGTAAGGGGCAGCTTAGTGACCCGGATTTCCTGGCCGCCCATGGTAACTTGCGGCTAGGAGTCCTGGTCGCAAGGGACACCTTGGGGCCAAGCTTTCTTGGTCACCCAAGGTTGCCCTAGCCGTAGGCACCTCCCTAATGGGTAGAGTTTCCTAACAACATAAGGGGCTTCCTACCATATAAGGGGCACCCTATGGTAGGGTTCCCAAAAATATTATATATAATTAATTAATTAGTTTAATTATTATTATTATTATTATTATTATTATTATTATTATTATTATTATTATTATTATTATTATCTAGTAGTCCTATATGACGATGTGTACATATGATGTATGATATAGATAGATGATCATCAAACATGTGATGTGATGTATGTGATGTGATTATTATTATTATTGAGTCCTGCGAGCCTTTATTTTTTTTTTTTATTGGGCCTACGTGCCTGTGATTATATTATAATCACACGAGAAGATGCGACGGGAGCATGGAGGTAACAACGGAATCCACGAGATCGAAACGGATGATCATGACACATAGAGATGCGCCAAGATGCCGACAAAACTGATGCAGACAAGATTGACAATCACAGGGAATGGAGATACGTCAATGTACAAATAGATTGTGATGTGGGTGATTGGGCCTACTAGCTTAGACCTGATCACATTATGTTATGGTCCATGATTATCCGATGTGATTGCTCATATGTGATATATGATTGCTTATACATCTACTAGATACGTATATATATTTATATGTGATGAATATATATATATATATATATATATATATATATATATATATATATATATATATATATATATATATATATATATATATATATATATATATATATATATATATATTGTGTGCGTGTGACACGTTATATTAGGAGACCAAATCAAAAATCCCTTCTCACAATAATATTAAGTCAGTAAGTGTGAGACAATTAGATTGACTCACGTAGCCTTACATCGTTATAGGGAGAAATCAATTCCTAACGTAGATTGAGTTGGTCGAGTCCCTCGAGACTCACATATATTTTGATTCAAGATCTTGTCTACGATAAAGAGATGTCACAAGTGACCTAAGGACATAGTATGCTTAGTTGAGTCCCTCGAGGGCATAGCATCGAATTAGACTCATCTTATAATGATGGTGATGACTTAACCAAATATCATGGTTGATCGAGGCCATCATAGTTCAAAAGCCAAACAGGATGGGAATCACAATGAGTTGTGATTGACAAGAGTTGTCTACCTTTCCAGGCTTAATGGGATTAGTCGAGTCCCTCAAAGTTATACTAAAATGCTAATTACATCCTGATCCTCACTAGAGATCCGTCGGGGATCTCTGATTCACATACGAAATGAAGTTGTGTGTTTCGTGAGAAAATAATAGGAGCAGGTTAAGATAAAAGTTCATATCTTGATTGTTTATTTTTGTAAAATATATATATTATTTTTTGTTATTATATCTTTGTTTATCAGAAACATGTCGCTTGCAAATCTCTTACGTGACATACTTGATGTCAACTACCTCACTGGTCCAAACTATACGGATTGGCTCCGCAACTTGAGAATCATTCTCACAGTAGAGAAAATCGTATATGTCCTTGATACAATGATGCTCACGCCCGAGGAAGGGGCAAGTAATGATAAGATCACTCGCTACGTGAAGTATTTATACGACTCCACTCTTGCTCAGTGTCACATGTTGGGCTCCATGACTCTCGAGTTGTAGAGACAACATGAAAAGATGGATGTTAGATTCATTCTCCTATATCTCCGTAAATTATTTGAGGAACATAAAAGGACTCAGTGATATGAGATATCAAAGAGTCTCTTCCGTGCCAAGATAACTAAGGGGACATTGGTTCAGAACCATATCCTTAAGATGATTGAGTGGATAGAGAAGCTCACGGGTTTATGAATGATCCTAGAGGATAACTTCTGTGTGGATCTTGTGCTTCAGTCCCTACTAGATTCTTTTTCTCAATTCATTATGAATTTCAGTATGAACAAGCTTGAGGTGACTCTCCTTGCGCTCCTCAATATATTAAGGGAGGCTGAGAGTACAATCAAGAAAGAGAAGCCAGTTCTCTATTCTGGTGAGTCTAGAAAAAAAATGAATACAGAGAAGTTCCTTAAGAAGGGAAAGGGCAAATCGGGCAAAGTAAAGTTTGCTAAGAAGGATCCGACAAAAGACAAATGTCAGTACTTCCCCACTATGGTAAAGACGAGCACTGAAAGAGAAATTACAAAGAGTACATTACAGAGAAGGAAAAATAGAAGCTTGAAGAAGCTTCAGGTACATTCATGATCAGTCTCTATTTATCATATTTTTATGATAACACATAGGTATTGGATACTGATAGTATTTAGCACATCTATAATTCATTGTAAGTTCTGGTAAATCCTAGGAGATTGGCGAGAGGTGAGATAGATCTGAAGATGGGCAATGGAGCAAAAGTTGTTACAGTAACTATTGGCGAGGTCACCCTACATTTGCCTAATTGAGCTGCAATTGCATTGGATGCATGTTATTTCATTCCTTCTATTATCAAAAATATTATTTTCATTTTATGTTTGACAGTTAATGGATATAAATTAGTTTTTGGGAACAATAGTTATTCAATAATATTGGATGATAAGATCATCACTAGATGAATATTGCATAATGATTTATTTATGCTAGATATTGCTCCATATATCATGAATATATGTGTGTCTAAGAGAAAACAAGATGAGGTGAATAATGCATACCTATGATATTGTAGGCTATGTCATATACATGAAGGAAGAATCCAAAAGTTGCTCAAGGATGGATACATAGATCCATTCGACTATAAGTCATATATAACTTGCGAGCATTGCCTTCGTAGAAAATTGACCAATTCTCCATTTAATGGAACCGGAGAGAAAGCCACTGAGTTGTTGGAACTCACATATAGTGATGTATATAGTCCTATGTCAACTCAAGCCATAGGAGGTTACTCCTATTTTATCACTTTCACTGATGATTTCTCTAGGTATGGACACATGTACTTAATGAAGTATAAGTCCGAAGCCTTTGAAAAATTCATAAAATATAAGAATGAGGTAGAAAACTAGACTTGAAAGAGTCTCAAGACTCTTCAATCAGATCAAGAAGGTGAATACTTGAGTACAAAGTTCACTCAATTCCTCAAAAACAAAGGAATCCTATCACAATGTACCCCTCTTTATACACCTCAGCTCAATGATATATCGGAAAGGAGAAATCACATGCTGGTGTGGTCCATGATAAGTTTCGCTGACCTACCCATCTTATTATGGGGATATACCCTGGAGTCCATATCTTACCTTCTGAATAGAGTTTCAACTAAGTCGGTAGTATCTATACCATATGAAATATAGAAAGGGAAGAAACCCGATCTTAATGTTGTTAAGATTTGAGACTGCACTGCCCATGTTAGGAAGACACAACATCGACAAGTTGGAATCAAGGACGGAACAATACAAATTCATGGGATACCCCAAAAAAACTTGTATGTATTATTTCTATCATCTCGAGGACCAAAAGGTTTTTGTAGCCAAGAGAGTGATATTTCTTGAGAATGAACATATTATTGGTGGAAACAGTGGGAGTGTGATAGAGTTGAATAAGGTTGGAGGACCTAGCTCAAGCACCATTCCGTAACCCGAGTATGTTTATGTACCTAGCACACAAGTTCCAACTTTCCATAAGTCCGACATAGTATCTCATCCTCCAAAGAGATATGTGGGACATATCAAAGGAAAGAATGTCGAGGATAATGATCCTCAAACTTACGAAAAGGCTATTACGAGTATAGACTTCGGGAAGTGGTAATAAGCTATGAATTTTGAGATGGATTTTATGCATTCCAATATGGTTTGGAATCTAATTGAAGCACCTGAGGGTATCATACCCATTGGTTAAAAGTAGATCTTCAAGAAGAAGATTAAAGTAGATGGAAAGGTGAAGACCTATAAAGCAAGACTAGTGGCTACAGAGTATCCTCAAAGACAAGGAGTTGACTATAATGAAACATTCTCACCCGTAGTTATGTTGAACTTCATCTGAATTCTGTTAGCAATTGTAGCACACTATGACTATAAGATTTGACAAATGGACGTGAAAATCATATTCTTCAATAGCAACCTCGAGGAGGAAGCATATATGATACAACCTAAGGGATTCGTGTCTAAGGAGAGTCCAAATAAGGTGTGTAGATTACTTAGATCTTTATATGGACTAAAATAAACTTTCTAAAGTTAGAACATAACATATGATGAGACGATTAGATCTTATGATTTTGTTAAGAATGAAGATGAGCCTTGTGTATACAAAAAAGTAAGTGAGAGTGCTATCACCTTCGTGGTGCTATATATGGATGACATCTTGATCATTAGGAATGATGTACGAATACTTTTCATAGTAAATGCTTGGCTATCTAGATATTTCTCAATGAAGAACTTAAGGGAAATATCCTATGTCTTGGGGATTCGGATTTATAGAGATAGATTCAAAAGATACTTGGCTTTTCCTAGTCCAGATACATAGATATTATTGTAAAAAGGTTTGACATGAAAAATTCTAAGAGATGTCTCATATTGATGAGGCATGAAATCACTTTCTAAGAGTATATTCCCAAAGACTCCTAAAGAAAGGGCAAACATGGATAGGCTACCCTATGTCTTAGCGATAGGATCTATCATTTATGCTATATTATATACCAGGTCTGATATAACGCATGCTCTAAGTGTTACGAGCATATATCAAGCAGATCCAAGTTTGGAACATTGAAAGATAGTAAAGTGTATTTTTAAGTGCTTAAAAAAGACTAAGAATATTTTACTAGTATATGGAGGAAGTGGTCTCAGAGTGAGGGCTACACAGACTCGAGTTTCTAGTCTGATGTCGATAATAGTAGTATGCTGGAAGAATTCCAAGTAAGATACTATTGTTGACTCGACCACAAAGGCGGAGTACACTATTGCGCAGAAACAACAACAGACAGAGTTTGGATGAAGAAGTTCATCAGATATCTAGGAGTCGTGCTAGGTAGCGATGAGCCAATTTTTTTATATTACAATAATAATGAGGTGATTGCTCAAGTGAAGGAACCCAAGTCTCATTAGAAGTCCAAGCATATTCTAAGGAGGTTCCACCTGATTAAAGAGATCATAGCTTGTGGTGATGTAGTAGTGGAAAGAATTTCATTTGAAGATAACATCGTAGATCCATTAACAAAGTTATTGTCTTATATTATCTTTAAGCGTCACAAGGGACTAATGGTGATCAAGCACGTAAGTGATTAGCTTTAGGCCAAGTGGGAGATTGCTAATCATATGTGCCCTGCAAACCAATCACGTGAATGATGGCACATGTGACATGCTACACAATCTCTTTGTTTATTATTTTTATTATTATTGATATTTTCTTATTTTATGTTGTATGTTGCATATATTGTGATGTCCACGGATCTGTATAATGAGAATCAGATCGTGATGATATCACGATAATGAGATAAATTTATCTTTAAACACAGACCTTAAATAATCCTAGTCATAGGTTACTCTAGAGAGACATCGAGATAACCGGACATATTAGTGTGTTGTATACCCATCCAAATAATAGAGGCGGCTGGTCTTATAGCTGCTTGTGTGGGGACACTAAGGATATAGTACGAGTGCTCATTAGAGAATAAGTTCACTAATTGATCTGCTCACGGAATACTATATAATTAATAATACCTCATCGTTGGATAGTAATTCCATGGTCTCAATTGTATGTTTGGTCCTTAGACTTGAGACATTAATGATACCCTATATGAGTACTCCACTCTTTGATACCAAACTTATAGGTCTGGAAGTTCTAGATCTAGCACAACTGGTCATCGAGAGTGTTCGCCAACCTTATGAGGGCAATTGAGTATCGATAGAGGATAATCTACTCTCGGTGTCATGAGAAAAATATCCTATGTGTTTTCGCTTAAGTAAATCCCTGGCCATAGTCATTCAGATCGAGAGAGAAAGGAGTTCTCCGAAAGAATCTGATTAGAGCGAGACTCGAATAGATTTCGTATGTGCTTGATAGCACTATGCCCAGTATACGGTCTATGAGATATTATATGGATAAGGAATTATAGATACATGGTAACTAAGGGTAGACATTTTCAATGGATTGGATCCTCTTGTATCATCTAGGGATTATGATGTAGTGGCCTAGTATATCCATAGTCGATGTGTCAAGTGAATTATTATGGAGATAATAATTCACTGAGTTAGAAAAAATTCTGATAGGTATGACTCACAGCCAACTTGGTATTGAGCCTAGAGAGTCACACACATATGGTAGATGTTACGATGAGTAGAGGTGTAGATATAAGATATCTACGGAACTCTTGTTTTATTGGATATCTAATAAGCTCATATATTATTGAATCCAACGGATGATATCCAATAAGAGCTAGTAAGAGAATATTGGATAGAGATCCACTAATTTAAGAGGGTTAGGTAATTAGATAGAGATCTAATACCTAATAGAGTATGATCTATTAGAGTTAAGTTGTCATGCACCTCTATAAATAAGAAGGGACTACAATGCTCATATGTTAGAGATCTTTGTGGCCGCCCCTCTCATTCTCCTCTCTTTCCTCTCCTCCTCAATCAACAACCCTTGTTTGGGGCATGTGGACAACAAGAAGGGTCGGCCCCTTCTTGAAGGTAATGCAATCTTATGATACTCGTGGAGAGGAAGATCGTGCTACAATTTGAGGAGTGTCATCGCTATATCCGCCATATAGATCATCACTAAAGAGAAGGACACGTGACCTCCTTCATCATCTCCTATATATCTAGGAACTTTCATGGATATATAATTTCCCTAGGTAATATATCTTACATGATATGTAGAGTTTTTCGATTTTACAATTTTTTATATACCAATCGTTTTATGGTGACAAGATGTTTTTCTTTGGGAATATGGTTTTTTGTTTTTTGTTCTTCTCTGATAAGATTTTCCAATACTATCGACACTCCTCAACGTTTCCTGTCACCACCCCATTTATTGCCCCCTATCTTACACTCCTCAAAATTACACTCTAACTTATCATCTCCTGGATACTGTCCTTTAATAAAGAGGAAGAGAAAGAAGAAGAAGAGGAGGAGGAGGAAGAAGAAGATGAGGGTATTTATATCCATTTATGAAAAGATAATTTTTAAGATATTAAAAAAAGATTTTAAATAGTAATATCCTTAATAATAATATTTTATCATTTATAACCACTCCAATTTTGATTTTAACCTTTTATTCTTTTTTTTCCCTTCCTCACATGCAATCTCCGTAATACTACTTGTTGCCCCCCAACCCACCCCTTAGCTCGTGCTTGTCGCTTATCGCCGCCCTTAACTTAGCACTCGTTACCGATCATTACCCCTAACTTGCTTTCCAATCGTCGATTGTCACCCCTTAGCTCGCACTCATTGTTGTCTATCATTGTCCCTCATCTCACTCTCCGTTAGCCCCAACTTTACTCATTGCTCCCTTGATATTATCTTTGCACGAGATGAAAATGGGAGAAGAAAGAGATATTTATATTTTATTTATGAAATAATAATTTTAGAATAAAATTGTAAATTGTAATCTCTTGTGGTTATTGTCTTAATCTCACATTTATCCATTAGGATGCAATGATGGAATTCATCTGTTGCTATGGATCATTATATCTGTAAACAGATCATAACTACTCTGTCAGATTCTTAATCGCATTACTTTAGCAAAAGCCTGTTCTTGCTTTAGCGATCAATGATTGGGTATCCCAAGTATTATAATTCCATGTGTGTAAAGCATGAATATATTGAAGGCTAAATAGGTTTCAAAGCCAGCCAAAAGATGAACTCTTGATGATTGTTAGGATAATTGAGACAGCCTTTGCCATCATTATATAGGTTAATTTAGCAGATGAATCCAAGCTTCCTCTTGGAAGAGAGTACCTTAAAAATGGGCACCATTGAATAGAAATATCGATTCACTTTGAGCCTTCTTGGCAGTTCTCGCAGAAATCATTGCTTTGATGATATTATAATTATGCATACTTAACTTGAGTTCCTCCCCCAAAAGGTTTCCCTCTTTGTTTTGGTGGAATAATACAGCCTTTCTGTGCTTTCTTCTGGTGCTGATCGTGCAGTTCTTCTTTCTATCTCTCTGCTTTATCCTCCATGCTTAAAGGCATGCGGAGAAGTCGGTCTCTGCTTTGAGATGTGATATCACGGGCTCAGGTTAATGAATCCAAACAAAGAAAGGGCTTCACATGAGCAGGGCAATGACTGCCCAGTTGCTGAGGATGTTGGAAATGTCACATTATTGTCACCCGAGGAAGAGAGAAGTGGTCCATGAACAGAGCTGGTCCTCTTTCTTCACAGAATCACAGTAACTCAACAGCCATGATTCTCTCTCTATCGCCTTTTTCTCTCTGAACTTTGGACCAGCAGGCCACAAGAAAGGACGGTCCTTCAAAGTAATAATGGTGGCACATATGTAGGGTCTTTCTCCACAGGCAAAGAACTTAATCGCTCATCACCATACAATCCATCATCTTGGATCTCTAGGCGGATCAATGGCAGATGATAGATATGTGTTGGATGGTTATGGGATTTCTTATTTATTTTTATTTTTTTAGGTTGCTTTGTGATAAACTCATCATATGGAATTCTTGGGCTTGATAAATATTTCTTTTTTAATTTTTAATGAAAAAAATGTTTACTTCCATGTCAAGTTAATTTAAAACCTAAAGAATTCTCCTTGAAGAAAAATAAATCATTATGCATTAAGGGTTGATTACACTTTAAATGTCTTACATATAACAAGATATCAGTTTGGTATGAGAAAAAAAAATTCAGAATATATATGAGAAAGTATATAAAAGACTTTAGGATTGGATTTAAATTAATTAAATAATAAAATATTTTTTATATTTAAATTATTCTCACATATGGAGCACTAATACAGCCAAAGCTAGCTAAAGACACCTATCAAAAAGCAAGATGTCTACCTGCATGAATCATGCAAGGTACAAATAATTCAACCATAAAATCAAAATATATTTTCACCAATAATATCTATCTGATCAGATCAGTGCACAAGAGTTGTATCAATGTGGGATAAGGCCATCATATATAATTTTATCTTCATATTTAAAGATAATATTTTTGATAAATCATAGAAGAAGAATCATAACATTTTATCAAGATCCACTCTAAGATATTTTACTACATCAATCACATAAATTCCATTTTAGAAGAGAAAGAAAAGAATGCAAAGGTATAAAAAATATAGAAGAAAATGAAAAATAAAAAGATGGAAATAAAAACAGCAGAAAAGGGAATAGAGGACAAGAAATGACAAGAAATAAAACAAAACAAACAAACAAAAAAGGTACCTAAACACCTTCAGTACATCATTATATTGCAATCCTGCTGGTGTCTAAACATTTTCATTGGAACTGGTGAGCAAGGAGATGTTTTCATCAGGAGAAAATTATTTTATGATTGAGTCTAAAGATACCCTAGATACTTTATTCCTCACAAAAGGAAAAGAAAAAGCTCATTAAAAAATGAGCTCCCATCCATTAATATGTCCTATCATTTCCAGAATAAACTTTATTCTTATCCAAATGCTTATGCTTGATTCCTCATAGATATCATCCCTTCTGTTCCACTCTATGATAGCCACTTAGCATCATCATCAAATACAGTAAGCACTTAACTTTCATTCCAATGTTTCCAGCAAACATATCATCATTGGTTTCCACTCTTTTGCAGAATCTCCAACAGGCCAAACTACCCTCAATCTTCCAGAGGACCAAACTACCTTGTCATCAATTCCTCTAGTTAGTGAAAGGAACATTAACGATTTTAATATTCATTCAGTACCTTGTGGAATATTGTGTGGCACAAAAGTGTTTGATGGGAGTAGATGGATGAGCACCCAAGAAATAAAAAGAGTTCACAGTGGAAACCAAAGTTCTTCTTAGTCTTCGAGTCCTCAAACCAAATCTCCCTTCAATTCCTCAACAACTGAGTTGCGAAAGTATGTCCCAGAATTCATGGATTCAGAGATGAGCGAAGAGAGCGAAGGTTGCGGCCACAATCCACCTCAGTCTGAAGAGATATCGCTCGGACGAGCATCGGAGCTCATCACTGCGTTGATTTCCTCCACATACTGCGTCAGATCCTTCCCTCTGAAATGGCAACTGATCCGCGGCAAGCTCGACCAGCTCCACTCTGGCTTGTTGGCAGCAGCTGACCGCGGCGATTCCACCAACAATTCGGAGCTTATGGAGCTACTGGAAGCCGTGACTTCGACTTTGAAGGAGGCGCGGGTTCTCGCAAACAAGTCCAGTGATGAGTCTTACGGCGGCGGGAAGCTGCTCCTGAAGAGCGATCTTGAGATATTGAGCTCCAAGGTCGAGGTTCAATTCACAATCCTGTCTGACATGTATGTTTCTGGGGCTGTGGCGCACTCCCTAGCTATCATCCTGTCGAAACCAGAAGTGGGCGCAAGCAGGGAGGACATGAAGATCTATTTGAGAGATCTTATTTCGAGGCTGAAGATTAGTGATTCACAGATGAGAATTCGGGCATTGTGCGCCCTTAACGATGTCCTTCATGAGGACGAGAAGTATGCGAGGATCATGGCGGTAGAGATGTCCGATGGTGTCAGTCTCCTCGTGAAACTCCTTGAACAAGGTGAGACAGGCGTTCAAGAGGAGGCAGCCGAGGGAATCTCTGTAATCGCAGGGTTCGAATCCTACAGAGGAGCTCTCGTCGTGGCCGGAGTCATTGCGCAGCTGATTCGAGTTTTGGAGACTACGGGTAGCCAACTCGCAAGAGCGAGAGCAGC
The DNA here is from genome assembly GCF_036884655.1 of Musa acuminata AAA Group. Taxonomy (NCBI): domain Eukaryota; kingdom Viridiplantae; phylum Streptophyta; class Magnoliopsida; order Zingiberales; family Musaceae; genus Musa; species Musa acuminata. Next base: position 19,959,422 of record NC_088328.1, read on the forward strand.
TCGAGCTCTGAAGAAGCTGACGGAGAACTCCGAGAACGCATGGTCAGTTTCCGCTCAAGGTGGAGTCTCGACGCTGCTAAAGATATGCAGCGATGCCCACAGCAGCGGAGAGCTGATTCGGTCAGCCTGCGACATACTGAAGAGCCTTAGCAGTGTTGACGAGATCAAGAGGTTCATGGTGGAAGAAGGGGCGGTCTCCGTCTTCGTGAAGCTCTCAGGATCGAAGGAAGAATCGTCCAAGATCAAAGCAATCGAGTTCCTAACGATTCTGGCTTCTGATGATGACATGAAGCACGAGGTGGTGAACCAAGAAGTGGTTGGGTCGCTCGTTCAGGTCCTCGATCCAAGTTCTGCTCACACATCCAAGGCGAGACAGGTTGCCCTCAGGGCTATCGAGAGCCTGTGTTTCTCATCTCCGAGTTCCATGAATCAGCTGCTGAGCTCTGGCTTCCTCGACCGTGTTCTCCTCCTCCTGAGAAACGGTGAGATATGCATACAGGAATCAGCACTCAACGCAGTGTCTCGCCTCTGCGGGCTGTCCGAGAGGAGCAAGAAAGTGATGGGCGACGCCGGATTCATGCCGGAACTCGTGAAATTACTGGAGGCTAAATCGTTTCAGGTGCGGGAGGTGGCAGCCGAGGCGCTCTGCGGCATGATGTCCATCCAAAGAAACCGGAGAAGATTCATCCAAGAGGACCAAAACGTGAATCGAATTCTGCAGCTCCTCAATCCCGAAGAGGAGAAACCAGTGGCAAAAAAGTTTCTGCTCTCCGCAGTGTTGTCCCTGACAGACAACGATGGTGTTCGACGAAAGATCATTGCTTCTGGGTGCATGAAATATCTGCAAAAACTCGCGGAGACTGATGTAACAGATGCAAAAAAGATTGTTAAGAAGCTATCCGGTAACAGATTTCGGAGTATATTGACAAGAATCTGGAGCTCATAAAATCAATCATTTGTTCATCCTGACCAAAGTCTAAACATCAGCTTTATTTTCCTTTTTCTTTTCTTTTCTTCCTGCAATCGCTTTCTCTTCCTTACATTATGATGACTCGGAGCAGCTTTCTTTGGTGATGCAAGTGATCTGTAATTGGTTTGATGAGAAGAGTAGTGCTTATGATTAGCCTTTGTCGACAAGGAAAATTATTGTGCAGTATCTGTGAGATAGAACTGATTGCTAGTGTGTTCCGTTCCAACTTGGGTTGGGCATCTTATCACTTCTTCACGGTCTCTCGATGGCCAGCTATATTATATTCTTCATGACACCGTGGACAAGGCCATATTTGTTGCCATGCTCTGCAGTGTCAGAATGGTCCCAAGACTGGACTGCCATGTTCGCGCACTTGATGCATACTGTTGCAATGTAAACTGATCAATAATAGCTCCTCACCAGATCATAATAATTTCTTAGCACCTCTAAATTCACAAAACTAAAAGATGTAGTAAACAACAGGAAACAAAAGTGAAAAACGAGTACTTTTGATCACATGAGAACTTGAGGTGGGCCCTGAAGTCAAGAAAGGACCGTGCTGGAACTTCTGCCTCGTGGTGTCTGCGAGAATTAAGTAGTTGATTGTGATTGTTCCTCCTTTGTCGCTTGGACGTCTGCCGCTTGGAAGATTCTTCCTGCCAAGTTTTATCATTGGAATTAAATTCACAGCAGAGTGGGACTTTAAAGTCAAATCATTTGCAGATTGGGTTTGGAGTTGCTGAATCATCTTGATGCAGTGAAAGTAGATACTTGTGCATCTTAAGCTCTCATCAATCGAGGTGATGATCCATTTTGGCTCTGCATGTCTAAAGTTGATTTGATGATATTATAAGCTAAAATTATAATTATACTATAATGTAAAATAAATTTAATGAATAAATTTAAAATTAAATATTAAAGATGCATATATTTAAAATTTAATATTAAAAATTAGATGTACATATTTTTTTTATATCATTCACAATATCTTTATTTAAATTATAGAATGCCTTCGTGGTTCAATAAGTAGGACGTAGAAATACTGATTTATAAAATGAACTAGGTTCACCTTATCCTCTTTTCCTATATTTCACATGATCACTATGAACGATGGAATAGAGACTAAACGGAGATGGAATAGATCTATAATCTCGTGTATGTTATTGTATATTATCGTATTGAGTCTCTGGGAGTTCCTATCTATTAATAGACAATAGCAGAGTGTAGGATATGCAAATATGAGTGTCCCTCCGTTAAGGTTATATCATGAGAAATCCTGTAATAAGTGAACTTCGGTCCTATTTGTCGATGGCTATAATCAAAATCCATTTAAAACTATAATATATCTTATCCAATTAAATAGGACCACATATTCTGATTTTTTTATACTTGGTCTATTATTAATTGGTAAGATATAAAAATAATTTAAAATAAAAATAAATAAATAATGTTTTATTTAAAAATATTTTTTGATTAGATTCTAAAAATTTTAAAAAGTATTTTATATATGATCATGTATTTTAAGACAAATCAATAAGTTCAATGAGTATAAAAATATTTTATTAAGTTTAATTTTTAATGTGAGTCATAACAATTGTATGTCATCAATGTCATACATTTTTCTATATTCTGTAATACTATTAATCTTTCCTAATATAGTCTATGATAAACTTTGTAATTTATTTTATTAAAATAATTTTATTATTCCATTCAACTATAATATGCTTATGCATAAATATAAATAGGATAACAGAAAAAAAAATAACTTTAATTAATTAGGCAAGCAAAATTATCAATAATAGTATCTACTTAAATATGTATCACCATATCTTTTATGAGTAACTTAGAAGCTATATTCTTTAAATACTTTAGACTATGAAACTTTAATTAATAGATAAGCAATTATCAAAGTGGTACTCAAGTATCCAATTAATATTTGTTATTTTTGGACTCTTTCTCTAACTACTAAGTATTTTATCTCGATATGCTTGAAACCACTAAAATATCATTCTTAGAAAAAAAAAAAAAACTATTGTGTTATAACAAAATATCTTCAGTCGCTTGATAATTGAGTCAATCACACCAAATCTTAAAATAAAATTTTACAATTATAATGTTTGATTTGTGACCTCAAAATAAGTCACAGATTCAACATCCATTATTGATGATATAATAAATAATTATTTTATATCTTTTTTAAAAAAATATCCTTCTGGCTAACATAAATATGAATTTTGAAATGAACTTTCTACTATCAAAGTAATTTATAATAGTAATATCTGAATATCCCATCACTTCAAGTTGAACTGATCTATTATATATAAGAACGTAAACTTTTATCCTGTACAAAAATCTCATCACTTTCTTTACAGTTTTTTAATGTTTCATTCTTAAGTTACTTTAGTATTTATATAGTATTCTAACTATAAAATTATTATATAGTCTCGTATAGGTTTGAGTATATAATAGACTTATAATTATGTATATATAAGGAATATCAATCACTTGATTCATTTTTAAGTCATTCTTATACCACTAGTCTTGATTAAAATTTTTATCTCTAGTAATAGGTGTATGAATAAAGCTATAAACTAAATATCTCTAAAACTTAATCAATATATCCTTTTTGATATAATACTAATAATCTTTGTAATTTATATCTGAATATCTTAATGCTAATAATGTAAGCTATCTCATTCATATCAATCATCTTAAAATTCTTAGTGAAAAATATCTTAATTTTATTAAATAAATCAAGATCATTGTTGGTAAAAAAAATATCATCCACATATATGACTAATGCAATAAACTTGTACTCACTAACCTTTAGATATACACATTGATTAATAATATTTTTTAAATCTAAAAAAAATGATGTCATGAAACTTTATATATCATTATTTGAAAGCTTGTTTATAATCATAAATATTTTTTTATTTTTGTAAGCCTAATTTTCATTTTCCTTCTCTCTCTCTCTCTCTCAATCATTTTGATTGTTCTATATAGATTTTCTCATCTAGATCTCTATTAAAAAAAAACTATTTTCACATTATATATCTCAAAGTTATCATGAGCTACTAATATCATAATGATTCTCGATGAGTTCTTTTTAAAAATTATAAAGAATATCTTGTTATAGTTAATGTATTCTTGATGAGAAAACCTATGACCATAGATTTAGTTTTATATTATTCAATATTATCTCTTAAATCATATTTTATTTTAAAGAACTATTTACAATCGACTATTCTATAGTTATTGGACAATACAATGAGTTTCTAGATATTATTTTGGTCCATAAATTTTAATTCTTCTTTCGTTATATCATATCACCTTTTAAAATTACTACTTTATATGGTTTATGAGAATAATAAAGGGTCTCTTTTGATTATTAGAAATGATAGATCTCATTTTCCTTTGAAATCTTCTTAAGACTATTGATTGTGGTTGTTCTACAAGATCAACATTATATAGGAGTTTATCAATATTTATTTTATTATTTATTCTTATCAATTTGTTTAGTATTTTGAGAAACAAAAACCTCTCAAATAGAAAATCATAATAGAGCATTAACTTATTTCTTTTATATCAAAATAAATTTTTTAAGATTTTTCACTCCACTGATTTTATTATTTTTTAAAAATATTACATTACTAAATTCTATTATCTCGTACGAATAATTAGGCTAATAAAATCTATATCTCTTAAATTTTTTGAGATAACTAATTAAATATATAAAAATAATTCTTGGATCCAATTTTTTTTATATGGATTAAATACTCTTATCTTTATATGATAATTTTGAATATGTAAATATCTCAAACTATGTTTCGTACCAGTTCATAACTCAAATAGAGTTGATAAACTGACTTATAAGAACCATATTCATGATATATATATATAGCTATCATAAGAGCTTTACCTAACATCGACTAAAATATAGAGAAATAGCTCATTATACTCATAATCATATCCATAAGATTATTGTTTCATATTTTAGCAATATTATTCTACTACAATACAGTTAGTAAGGTATACTAAGCATAAATACATCATCTTTCTAAAAATTTAGTAAAAGAACTAGAATTTTAACTTAACTTATCATACCTATCATAAAATTCATCACTCATATCAAATCTGACAATTTTAACTTTAACAATCTAATTATTTCTTAATTTTATTTGTATATATATCAAAAATGTTAATAACATGAGACTTTTTATATATTAGATATATATAGTCATATCTTGACCAGTTATCAATAAATGTGATGAAATATCTTTCTTCACTAAGATGAAAAATATAGAGTAATCTATAGATATCAGTATGAATAATCTTAAAAACTTTATTTCTTATGGTATTTTTCCTTATACGCTTAGTTTGGTTTCTTTTAATGCAATCAAAACAAACATCAAAATCAATGAAGTCTAAATCTTCCAAAATATTTTTTTTTATTAATATATTATTAATTATAATAATTATTAAATATTAATTAGTATAAAAGAAGACTCATTTGATGACTATAATCATGATAAAATGTAAATCATAACTTTATGTGAGAAATAAATCTTATTTCATAATTTTTTATATCGACCAAAAATAATCAATTTCATGAGGATAAAATATGAATTTTATAACTAAGGGCATAAGTCAGAAATAATTAATAGTTTTCGATGAAAATTTGAAGGATAAAAAAGTTGCCAAGGGATATCGATGGGAATTAATAGCTTTTATAAAGGCAAAATTGACCTTTAGTAGGGCGGATGCCCTAAAACCTTCACCCTAAATTGGTCGCATCACAATATGCTTACACCAATACCTAGCCGTGCAAGTCCTCATCGACAACGCATCTCACGGTGGCATTTCCACCACCATCTACCATCGTCGCTTGTCACCTGGAGTAGCACCACCGTTGCCCCTGGTGTATCCCATCGCCATGCACTACCTACGATCACTATAGTGCATAGCATGTCTACCACTTACCATGCTATGAAGCGATGGCCTCCATTGTGCATGATCGACTCTCCATGGGCTCCTTCCATTATGTTATCTTCACGATATATGACCTCTTCACCACGGTGTGGCTATGCCCTTAATGCCGACATAGCATAACCTATGGATCACCATTGTCTCCCAATCATGCGATGCAGTTTTTTTCTGCAATCAATAATGCAACATCGCTATCCGTCAAACCCTCACCACAACCAACATCACATGAAAGCTACATGATTGACGGTGAATCTAATAGCACCAGTCGCGACAATACATGTGATCGAGATGCACATCGTGCCTCACCACCATGAAGCTTTCTCCATTTCACTATGACTCACTTCCATGATGCCCAAGCTACTACCGACAATAGCAATCACCCACAGCAAGGCCATCACACACCAGCTCGACCAACAACCAAAGTAAGTTGTTTCCCATCATAGCACCATTGCACGTAGCAACATTGCGGCTCATAATAGGGCCAATGACTATAATAGTCCATCGCGCTTTGCCCGAGCTCCTATAGACAACAACAACGATGTCTTCATCACATGCAATAGTGACATTGTATCCTAACAAAGCCAAGGACCATAATAGGCCATCGACCACTTGTTGCATCACCATCAGTAACAAGTTTCCATCCATGATAGCATTGACGACATATCTTTTAATCCTACATTGGATTGTCATGGATAGTAAGCCATCTATGGAAGCCCATTAACATAGTCTGATAGTAACCTTCCAATCTTTCAAAGAATCACTATGAGCAATAGAATATGGACTAGAGGGAGATGAAAGTAGATATATAATCTTATGTTTATTATCGTATATTATCATATTGAGTTTCTAGAAGATTTTATCTATGATAAGTAATTATGAGAGTCACTTCCATCAATGTTATCTTCTAAGGATTTCTATCATAAATAGACTTCATTCATATTGGTCAATGATCAATATTAGATATCAATCAAAACTATAACACATCCTATCTAATTAAATATGATCATATAATCTAACATACACATGATAGAAAAATATTTATTTTTAATCCATCTCGATACGTAGAAGAAGATAAAAGCCTTCGATAATAGCCATACCTAATAGATAGGGGAACAAATATAAAAAGCAAATTGGACACAGTTATCGTGGTATGATTATTCTCATTCTCACATGTATTTAATTCATTTTGAAAATCTAAGTTGAGCGTTAAAGATATCATGTTGGTAACTCCACACGATATTGGTCTTAACATAGGTTGACTCCACATTAAACATATAGAGGCATATTGAAAATATTAGTTGAATTGGTCACATACCTCAATTTGGAGAGAAACTGAGCAGAGTTATTTTATCGGATTGAATTGTAATAAATGGTGTATCAATGAGGACCTGTTTGATGTCTCATCATTTCCATTATTTTGATCAATTAAGACAAATCGAAGATTGCACTCATGAGGAAATCCATGTAGGTTTTACTTTTACTGGCCATTCCCAGCGTCTTAGGTCTTAACTTTGTCAGCCTTGGTTGTTTCTTTGCCTCTGTGTTTAATAGCTTCAAAGCAAAGGAAAAAAGGATTGGGGATTGTTAGAAATGGAATTCATTGTCGATTGGGACTAATTTGGATTCTGTGTAGGCTACGAATCTATCCCTGTTTTCACATAAGAAATGACATGAAGAACCCATCAAATGGCAAAGAAGCCAATCGACGAACCCCATATGAACTAACGTATCTAAATGGCTTAGGGTACACGTAGCGGCCATAAGATGACCTTTTAATTTATTGGATACCATAACCATATGACTGTCAATACCCATAAATATTATTGAGGGACATTAACAAGAAAAGATTTCTCTTAAGTACGTTCTAATCTCGAACCTCCTAAACTAAGACAGATAGCTTATGCTTCTTATGATCTTTTACGTCCATAATAAATAAATATTAAATTGATCACCAAGGATATTTTGTAAGTACACCCTAGTGAATGAATCCAAGAGTGATGTATACTTGTTCTTACTTTAGGAGATATATCCATCAACTAAATTGTGACTCTCGAACCATATTTCATATATTCTCCTTTTTTTTATTTTAGAAAATGACATTTGAAAATGAAAATGAACCATGTCGGATTAATTTAGTCATGCCATGTTAATAATCAAATTTAAATGTGTCAAATAGTTTGACATATTTAAAATTCGTATTAAAATTACCTAACAAATCCTATTGGAAACTGATATGATGCGTGATCATCTACCACATCGCCCTCCAATCTCGATGGAAGGAGTGAGGGATCATCTACTCAATCATTATTGCTTAATCTAATATTAATCTTACTTAATGATTAATTTATTAGATTAAATCCATGTCGAGTTTTTATTGAAATAAATATTTTTCCTATATATATATATATATATATATATATATTTATATTGTGTGTGTGTGTGTGTGACTTGACTGGTGACTTGTGAGAACCTTGCTCATGAAGAAAAATATCGTGGTATAAAAGTCAAGGTGGGACCCAGCTACTCCCAACATTATTTAGGGCACCAAAAGTTCCTCCTCCACCCACGTCGCGCCCAACATATAGCATTGACTGTGTCGCCGAGACGGGCAGCTGAGCAGATTGGGGGCGGAGGACGGATGGGGAGGACTCTGCTGTCGGCTCCCTTATCCATGTTCCGATGGCCGGAACTTGGGCTCGCCAACCTCACCGGCAGCTTCTTGGACTTCTCGGGTCTCATCCCGAGTTGGCGGTGGGCAGGACTCCGGTGGCCGGGCCTCGACTTCTCGGTGGTGGACGACGTCCTCTGGTCCCTGGTCACGGCGTTCGAGTCGGTCGCCTTGGTGACCATGCTGTGCTTCTTCTTCCTCTGCTGTGGCTGCACCGTATGATCCAAGCTTCGTCGGTAAGTTGTTCCTTCTGCAGTACTTGTGCCTGAGCTCGTTAGATGAACAAGAAAGCTTGTAGTAGCGGTGTGTAAATGCTTGCGTTTGCTATATCCGAAGGTATTGCTGTCCTTCAAAGCTATGCTAAACCCAATTAAGAAGCAAATTGAAGAAACTCGTTCTGCTTTATTATATCATTGAATTTTAAATGAAATAAGATCGGAATTTTTTTGGGTAATCAGATCCGCTTGATGAATATCCAGCCTAGTTTGAAATACCTAAGATTTCAATCGAGTTTGGATTCGAATAGAATTAAATCGACCGATTCATCGGTTCCTACTCACTGAATTATTGTACCCTTGTTTTGGGAGCCGTATGCGAGACAGCTTTTAAAGCTTGACTGTGGTAGCGCCGAATGCTTTAAGCTGTGTCATAGCGTGGCAGCCTCAAAGCTAAACGAGGCCACGCTGGGTGTCTCGAAGCAGGGTTCGCAATTTCTCGCTCAGAAATGTGGCCTCAACCGCCAGCCCTGTTGTTTTGTGGGCGGGGATTTCTGGTTCATGTCTGGGTTCAAACAGGAAATCCTCACTTCGCTTAGGGCTAATCAGACAAGTCAGGCTTTGTCGTCTACCCATCAGAAAGATACACGACAAAGTGGAGTGGGGCCGGACGAAAGACAGGAAGTTCTGCAGGAGAGGTGAATCACCCGCGAAATGTTTCAGGAGTTCTCTCACTTCTTAGAAAACAAACACGTGCGCGAACTCACCCTTTAGGCTCCCTTACTTCGTGTTTGGATTATTTATTTATATGGCGATCTTCTTGAAAAATTCTTTCTTTTTTTATTATTTTCAAAGATATTTCCTATTTTTATTTTTTCAAATGATTTTTCTGTTCGAATAATATCTAAAATACCCTTCATTAACCCATGATGCTTTTGTCACTAATTACAATGTTTTGGTTTATTATGGTATTTTGATCATCACAATAAAAATAATATAAAGTATACCTAGAAACAATAGAAATGATATAAATTTGGTATCATAATAATACATGAACAATGACAAATAAAGAGATATAATATGATGTTATTTATGATATTTTTATATTTTTATAATATTTTTAATACCTCAATAAAAATATTATAGGTAAGTCAAATAAAACTAAAGTACGCTAGAAATATTTAATATGTTATATTAAGATTTAAATAGATATTTATAATAGTTTAAAAATAACATTGTTCAAATAGAGATAAAAAATTGACTTGTTATAGTGTTTTGGCCATCATAAAAAAATACTATAAACCCTAAAGCCTATTTTTAAATATTGTAAATGATTCGAATGGATTTCTAACTTCAACCAAACAGTTAGTATTTTTTAATAACTTTATAGTGTTTTCGGTACCTTAATAAAAACACTGTAATGCTATTAAAAAACACTATAGATGAGTTAAATGAAAATATTGTAATGATCCAAAATTAGCAAGAAAATTATCATTAGGGTTGATAAGCGATTGTTTTGGATATTATTTGCATCGACAAGAATGTCTTTTGAAAACATAAAGAAAGGTTTTTTTAAGGAAAATCACCCTTATTTATATTGAAGCTATATAGTCAAATACAAGTATAAGATGCATCATCTAGTCAAATACAAGCTATATAAAATTTTCAGTTGAAAATTTTTCGTTTGATAAAAGTCGGTATCGGAAATATGTTTAACTTGAAAGTGTTCGTAAGCATAGTGAACAAGTAAATCAGTTTGTAATAAGAATGAAAAACATAAAATAAATGCAAACCAACTTTATAGTGGTTCGGTTGTCTCGACCAACGTCCACTCACAATTCCTCGTTTAGGCCACCGACGTTCACTATCGATCTTCTTTCAATAGACGAAGATCAACTATTCTCTTACAACTCTTTCTCCTTTTGACAAACTTAAGTGAGAACCTTTACTACTTCTCTTTTATACTAGACCTTACTCTTCCCTTACAAAGACATCTAATTTTAGAAAGAAGAGACTCTAAACTTTAAAAGAGATTACAATACTCTTTCACTCAAGTATTCTTTCCCCTTTCTATTTAATTTCTTACTACCTCAAACATGAAAGAGTGAGGTATTTATAGACCCCACATGGCTTAGAAAATGGAGCCAAAAAGTATCACATCCCTAGTTTCAAGGGTATTGAAGGTACTACTACCTGCACCCCTAACCATTGGCAGTATTATCGCCAGTTTGAGCAGTACGATCACCTGACAACCTTGAAGATAGGGCTTTAGCGGTATCACCACCTGTCAGGGCAATACCACCGTCTGACATTAGGCGGTACCATTGCCCATACACTACTTGGGAGGCCGAGCCTCAAATAGTTTCACCGCCAGCCCTAGTGGTGCCATCGCCTAACTTGGCTCCAGGTCACTGAATGAGCCACTCAATGAGCCCAACTCAGCTCCAAATCAAGCCCAATGGGGCTCCTAATTGCATTAGCATAATTACACCCAAAACTAACTCAATTAGACCTAGACTATTTTGATCTAGATACACATGATTACAAGTGTGAACCATATGTTATACGACATGCCATTGGATCATCCGACGCTTCGTTTGATCCTTCAGCGCATCATCCTCTCCGTCGACGTATTGCCCAATCAGCATGTTGACCTTTCGTAACATTCAATCTCTTTTGGCGTAATATTCGATCCATTGGCCCGATGCTTGAACTCATGGCATGAAGTTCTTCTGGCACATCAATCAAGTCTTCTAGCTTAATGTCCAATCTTCTAACATGTTCCACTTTGGCCTGTTATCTTTTCATGATCGAAGTTAGTCCTGTGTTACTCAAACGCACATTAAATCATAACTTCATCAATTGATTTCATCATCAAAACCCGAGATTCAACCGTTTATTTTTAAATTAATAATATATATATATATTATATAATTTATAAGCAATTTGAAGTATTTGTTGCTTTACGAAACCTTTTCTTACATTGAGAAATATTCTGTTACTATGAGTGCTAAATGTTATATTTTGCCTCTATTTGTAAAACCATTAGTTTCTAAGTAATGAGGTCTAAGAATTGTTCAAACCATTAGTTTATTCTTTATACTATTAAGTTTGGTTAATGTGACTATGATTTGAACTATATCAATAATAATTAAGTATTTAGATTTGTTAACAAACTAAAATTGTTTTTGTGGATATCAGGATAAATATATTATCTACAATATTTAAATATGATTCTTAATCTTATGACAGGAATATGGTATGATCATAGCAGTTATTTTATTATATAACATTCATTCTACGTGTCATTAGCTGTATGTTTAATTGTAAATATGTATTCTAATATTTGTTATTTTGAAAAATAATTGGGTCTTATATATTACTTTAAGAAGTTTATGATTTCTCTAAATCTTAAATAAAAATATAGACATATTAAACTCATAATAGAGTTTTGGATGCTAAATATGCAATATTACCAATTTACTCTCACGTCAATTATTGAGGAAAAATTTACAAGGGCAAGATAGACAGGTTGTCGAGTGGAATCAGAAGGGAAGGTCATGAAAAGTTGGAATCCCCATACATTGGTTAAGATTGGTTCTCGTTGAAATGCCAAACATGATTTGAATATAGTTAAACAATACGAACACGAAGACGCCTATATGTCATCCGAGGTGTGTCGTTGATCGAATGTTGGGATCCATCACTCACATTATCGAAGATTTTGCAAGCCCAATTAGTGTTAGATTTGTTCCATATTGGTTATTACAATTCTGAGTTTCGAGGAATTATATTTGCAAGCCCAATAATTGGTTATTTTGATTCACGTTTGGCTTACAAAAGGAATATTCATGTCATCTAAAATTTGCATTTTAGCATGCAGACACGCACACGCATGCACATGCACACGTGCGCATCCATGAGAGCATGCAAACACAAACACATACGGACATGCATATATACGCACCAACGTACAAACGGACGGATGCATAACTTCACACGTGCTAACACACACCACATTGCTTGAGATTTGATACTATTTTGTAGGGGTAATAAGACAATGGTATTAAAATAATAATATAAATAATTAATAAAAAAAGATATAAATTACATGTATAAGATTTATGGGGGTAATTACATATTATCCCTTATAGTTAACTATGATTAGCATTTCGATCCACATACTTTAAAATGTGGCATTGAGGTTCCTACACTTACAAAGGTAAAACATTTAACCTCAATTTATTTATTTCGTAAAAAAAATTCGCACATGTAAAAGAAATTGAATAAAATGATATAAACGTAATTTCATTATCTTTCCAAATTGCTCGGTCGCAACTTGCTGTGCCTTCTTGCTCGCCCACCGCACCTACTCGTCGACCGCTCACCCGTTCCAACCCTACCAACTGCACCTGCTCGCTTACTACCTCTCTTTCCAACATGCTCACTCGTAGTCCCGTCATCCCCGCCCTAACTGATGATGACTTCAACATCGTTAGAGAAGTTTATTGCTTTTGTATGCCAAATGTGTCTCCACTTTTGCAAAAGTGCTACTTTGTAACTCTCCTATGCAAGAGTGCTATCGCGATGTACCCGTTGTTCACTAACGGGTGAGTGGCGAACAGGAAGGTATGACAGGCTGTAGATAAGTAATTTAGAAAGAGGAGAAGAGAAAATCAGTAAAGTTTATATAAAATTAATAATTTAAAAAATAATAAAATTATATTTTTTTATCTTTTCAATTTGTGATTTTTTTATGTATGTGACAATACGTGTGATTTTTTCCGCCGACAAAATTAACGATGTAAAAAGAATTTGGATTAAATATTTCACCTTTGTAAGTAAAGATATTCCAATATTATTTTTTAAAATATATAAACCGAGATGCTAATCATAGTTAACTATAGGGGATTATATGTAATTATCCTAGATTTATATGATTTAATACTCTTACTTATGTAAAAAAAAAATGTGAGAATAATAAGATAAAAGAAAGAGAACTCACCCAAACCCAATCCAAAGTCCTCCCATATAAATTTTGAAGAAAACTTACATCCAGCATAATTAATTTATAGAATATATTCTCATAAAAAATAATATTCTTTCTAAACTTAAATTCTTGGTCAACGGAGCAAAATCTTTCTCCGAAAAAGTTGATTGTGTTTCGATTTTCCTGTAAGTAAATATAATTTAAATTAAGGTATCCAAACAATTACCTGCAATTTGTTCTCACTGTGTGCCTTCCACAAGGCCAAGAAGACCATCGAGTGTCAACAACAAGCTGATGCTCGAGAGAATAAAAATACAAAAGGAGTGGACGTGGAAGCCCCGCAGGCAGGCGTCAGGCAACTTGGTTGGCCACCAAAGTAGGAGTCCTGTTTGGCGAACCTACAGTGTTGTGAAATGGCAACTCCTCCTGAAACTTCAACTGCACAGCAAGCAGTGGCCGCCTTCTGACCACAGAAAACAGCTCTACGATAGATTGCTGTGATCTCATCGTATGTGTGTGTATACATATAAGTCCAATTATGTAGAGCCAATCCATAGACAATATGATATGGCCAACACGGTTTCGTATTATTTCCACCACATGACTTACTTCGAACGTCCATCACAATTAGAGTCGTCTTTGATTTATCATAGAACAGCATCATTCCAGATAAGCTGTGAACAAAATTACTTGTCACTCGATTGCGTACTCAATAGCATACTCATGCGTAATATAATCGAGTAGAAATCAATTGTATATAATATGTCATTCTGAAAATGACAGTAAATATTTATCTTATGCAGATGATAGGTATTGAATGATTAGATTTGATGTGATCCTGATAGGTACACATTTGAAAAGAACCTTCATCATACAACGATGATGAATGCAAGAGGTTTCTTACAAGAAAAGGCTTCAACCACAACACCCGGGACATGTTCCTTTCGATCGAGCTTTGTGCCTTCAAAACGCTTTACGATTGACTACCAAATCCATTTAACACGCATTCCCGCAAGCAGTAATCTTTTTGTTTCGAGTTCTACCAAAATGCACTCCAAGTCATCCCCGTCTCTCGCCTGCAAAAAGTCTTGTCCTCGTTTTCATGGTGTTGCTTAGCTGATTTAGCAACTTCTTCACCCACCCTTATGTCACTCTTCGAGAAAATATTATCTTTTTCGTGCATGTTTCTAAAAGTAAATAAGCGTTGAAAAGGAACATCTCCAAAGAGAGAGAGAGAGAGGAAAAAGAGCACTTCGTCTGCTCTCCCCCATCAAACTTAGTTATGCATGCCGAGCATGTGATTTATTTATATGTATGTTTGACCACCAATTGATAATGTAGTGGACGGGACTCACTGCATGCACTTTTCAACGGCGTTGAACAATATGATATATTTTTATTATGTATATGTAGGATAGGACGGTCATCTGAGGCCATGGATCCATTTGACAGAGATGACTGGTTTTCATGTGGAGACGACACGATTCATGAGGGTTGTGGTGATGAACGAGGCAGATTGAGTCATGCAAATAAAAATAGCACGCCAAATGCAACGTATCCATCAACCTTTGCATCACCGGGCTACGTGGATCACCACCGGGTCAAAACACCAGAATGATTGGAGAAAGGATGAGGGGAAGCTCCGTCTTCCATGCATGCATGGATCTCCGTCCATACTGAGAGCCTAGAAACAGCTTTAAAATATATATAAAAAGGGAGACACGTCGCCACTGTGACACAGAGGACGGCGCCGAATCCTCTCGACTTTGTTTATGATGGTAATGGCTCTTAGTCCCTCATCTCTGTATAAATCATAGGAGATGTCAGTGTTCCTATTCGAACTGGTTCGGTCTTCTACTTAACCTGCCATCTGCTCCATCAACATAAGTTGGCAACGCCGATCGAGTTGTTCGAATTGAGAGGGTAATCTGTGCATCTACGGCATGGGACGAACACCTTGCTGTGATAAGAGTGGGTTGAAGAAGGGGCCATGGACACCTGAAGAGGACCAGAAGCTCATCGACTACATACAGAAGCATGGACATGGGAGCTGGCGAACTCTTCCGAAGAATGCTGGTAATCGACGCTCTCTCTCTCTCTCTCTCTCTCTCTCTCTCTCTCTCTCTCTCTCTCATGTAAATATTACTTTTGTGCGTGAATATGAATGGTTTAACTAATCCACATGAAGTTTTGTGAATATATAGGTCTTGCGAGGTGTGGGAAGAGCTGCAGGCTCAGATGGACGAACTATCTAAGGCCCGACATTAAAAGGGGAAGGTTCTCATTCGAAGAGGAGGAGACGATAATTCAATTACATAGCATATTGGGGAACAAGTAATATCTACTGCAATCTATCTTTTTCTACTTGTCCTCAACCAAAACATCGCTCTAGTCATTAAGACTTTGTGATTTCATCAACTCATTAGGTGGTCGGCGATCGCTGCTCGGCTGCCCGGAAGAACCGACAACGAGATCAAGAACTACTGGAACAGTCACATCAAGAAAAGGCTTATCAGAATGGGGATTGATCCCGTCACCCACACCTCTCTTTTGAACGCCTCCTTGTGTAATCCTACACTACTGAACCTGTGTGGATTACTTGGTCTTCATCCTCTGATCAAGACCGAGCTCATGAGGATAGCCACAAACCTCTTGGCATCTCAGTGTCAAAGCTCAAGCCTTGTTACCCAAAGCATCCAAGGGCAACAGTACTTGCCGCATGATGCACAAGCTCAACAGCATTTGGAGCTCTTCCAAAACCAACAGCTTCAGAATCAAACATTGCTAAACGCTCCATTCCCGGATGGAGGCCAATTCCAGGAAGCTGCTGACACCAACTTGTGGCATGACATTGTCATCTCAGACACTCATCTCATGAACGTGACGGGGGTTGACAATAACAACTTGGAGGCTTCTATTCCCGGTTTGGTCTCGGATAGCTTCTGCATTAGTGGGAACAACAGCCAGAACTACAATCTGGCATCTATCTTATCAACACCTGCTTCAAGTTCAGACAATATGATCAGCTCCCCCCCATCGACATACATGAACAGCAACACCGAGGACGAAAGGGACAGCTCCTGCATGGATATCTACGATTTTCAAATTCCGGATCTGTTGGATGTAAGTGACTACATGTAGAAAAGGCAGATGTGTGAAAGAGGAACAAGAGGAGATCAAGAGCCAATTACGAAGAGAGAGACGAAGATCATACAGATCGTGCGGAAGGAAAAGAAGTAGAAGAAGAAGAATGTGTACAAAATGTGAATGAAAGTCATGTTTTCACTTCTTTCTTTCTTTCTTTTTTTCTTTTTTTTTTATTATCCTTTGTAGAGCCATTCAGTGGGTCATTGTTAAATGTGTTTGTAATCAGTTCCTATTGAAAAGATCTCCTTTCTCCATTTTATTTTCACCTCAGTGACCAAACTAACAATAGCGAGTCAAACTTTATTTTATTTTCACATCGTGATAAAAAAAAGATTAATATATATTGAGTTAAATATTAATTTAATCTAAAAAATTAAGCTATTAAATTATGGGTTAGACTCAAATATATATTATCCGACTCTTAATGTTTATCAATGTAAGATTAATTTTTAATTTTTTTACACGTAAATATTTTTTAATAAAAATAAATTTGAACCTGAAAACAATGGCTCTGACAACATATCAAAATGTGATAGCGGTGATGCAATTGGAAAATAATTCTGATGCTGTATTGGAAGGCTCAAATACTTTATACATAGAGAGATATGAAAGAAGAAAATATAAGATGTAGTGAAATGAATATTTTATTCACGCAAACAAAAAAAACCTCCTTATATTTTTAACATAAACAAGATATTTATTGGAAGTAATGTCAAGCAATATGAGGATGATGAGTTGTTTACTTTTTAATAAGAAGAGACTTGTATAACTGTTTGTTAATTACAGGACATTTTACAATAAGAGGAGCAAAGTCAGAACTACGGCTTAAAGAGTCCTGCGGACTGATACGTTCAAATTGGCTGCACCAATTCACACTGTAGCACCTGAGTCCTGCAAGCAAAATGTAAAATGTACATAAGGAGAGATCGTGAAGCCCCTCCGTATATAGTTTATAACTTCAAAATGAGACGAGATCGATTTTCTAGGTAACTTCAGGAAGAAGAAGAAAAATAATAGAAGAAACTATTGAGTATTTTCAAAGTTGGTTCACTTCACGAGGAGAAGAGAAAGAAAATAATAGAAAGAACTAGGATTCATTTAAAAGCATCTATTTATATTAATCAAAAGATAAAGTATAAATTTTTTTAAGCGATGAAAAAAATTATTATATCCCAATAAATCTTTTCACCCTCATCTATTTATTTTAATCTAATTTTTTTTATATTTTATTTCATCTAATCCTAATTGATTTAAATTAACCTTATTACATCTCTTAATTCAAAATAATTGTAACTTGAAGTTATATCAGAAAATAAAATAAAATTTTACTTTCATCAAAGTTTTTGTAAGGATATCAACTAGCTGATCTTCGGTGCTACAATAGTTTATCTAAATTTCTCCTTTATTAACTAGTTCACGAATGAAATAATATCGAACTTTGATGTGTTTAGTATGCTTATGGAAGGTAAGATTTTTCGTCATTGTAATAGTAGATTTATTATCATAATAGATTTTAGTTAATCCACCTTGTTTTTGTTAGAGATCTACTAGAATTCTTCGAAGTTAAACTATTTGATATGCTGTACTTATAATCGTAACATAATCTGAGTAACACATTCTTTTTTTTTTTCTATTGTCTAAGAAATCACACCTAAGCCCTTAGCACATATCATAAAGTATTTTTTCTATCATCTACACAACTAGCCTAATCACTATCAATATAAAAATACAACTTAAAATCTTTTACTTGATCGTAATAGATGTTGTCATAATTGAGAGTTCCCTTGATGTATCTAAGAACTCTTTTAGCTGCTCCAAAATGATACTTGCTAGGGCTATGCATGAATTTGGATAATAAACCAACTATAAACATAATATCCGACCTTGAACGTGTGAGTTTAATTAACCCTCTAATTAAACTTCTATATTATTACTCATCTCTTTTTTTTAACTCCATCATCTAACATAAGTTTATTATTTGTATTCATTGGCTTACAAATTGTCATATTAACATTTTTTAACAAATATTTAGCATATTTTTCTTGGCACAAAAAAATTTCATTTGCATCTTGAATCATTTTCATTCCTAAGAAATAATGTAAAAGCCCTAGATCAGTCATTTCAAATTCTAACATTGTATTTTTTTTAATTTAACAAGCATATCCCATGAATTTTCAATATAAATTATATTATCCACATATAAACAAATAAATTTTTTTTAATACATTGGGCTCTTATATATAAAGTTGGTTCAATTCAATTTTTTTGAAAATTATATTGAAGAAAGTATTTGTGAATTTGGCTATACCATGCTCTCAGGTGCTTGATTCAAGTCATAATATCACTTAATCGGTAGTGAGTGCATATAAGGAGAAATTTAAAAATAATAAAAAATACTTTATTTTTTATCATCCTCATAGTTGCTATCAATTTATCAATTTTCTTATTATAAATTAAATATTTTTCATCATAAAAATAGTATAATATCATTTTCTCATAAGCTGACTTATATTAATAAGATTTTGTTTTAAACTAGGAATAAACATTACATCATTAATAAATTTTTTTATTAGATTTAGTGTTCACGTTAACTCCTTTTCTTTTCACGTGAACCTTATTACCATTTTCATCTGTATTATAGATTTGATTGAATTATTAAGTATTTGAAATAAATTTTTTGTCTTTTATCATATGATTATTGTATCCATTATCCAAAAACTAAACAGATCAAGAATATTCTTCATCAGATACTATAAAAAAATATATTTTTCATCCTTTTTTTCACTATTATTTTCTTTATGGTAATTTACTTGATTTTTATTCTAATAATATTTTTCAAGATGGTCATTTTTTTTTTACAATGAAAGCAAAGAGAAACATTTAAATTTTTATTTTTTAACCAATAATCATTTTCAATATGTCTATTTTTTTAATAAAAATATTTATGAGTTTATTTTTACTTTCATTAGAGTTCCCCTATCTCTCATTTGATCAGTCTCGTCCCTTACCTTGAGCACTAGATTGTCTACCACCTTTATCATTTTGATCTCTTTCTTGAGATTTAATTTTTAAAATTTTTTTATCCTTATTTTGATTTATCTTTATTTAAAGAGTATATTTTGAAGTTTCATCTAAAGATCTATTCACTTTTTGTTTATGAATTAAAAGAGAGCCCATTAACTCATTAATGAATAATATACTTGTATCTTTAACTTCTTTTATAGTAATAAGAATCATATCAAATTTCAAAGATAAACTTTGTAAAATATTTTCTACTATAGTTTGATCTTTTATATTTTCACCATAAGATCTCAATTTACAATAGAAAAGACTTTGAGAAAAAACCAACTATAAATTTAGAATCTTTCATTATAAGAGTTTTTAATTCATGTCGAAAAATTTGAAGGTTTAGAAGTTTTACGCTTTTAAACATATTTTTAAATATTTTTTAAGCTTATATTGATGTTGATACTATCATTATTAAAAAAAAAGGGGACTTGTCTATTGTTTATTGTAGCATGTAGAGGGTTTTTGCATCTTTCTATATATTCCTATTTATTATATTTTTTTAATTTTTGGTAATATTATGATCCTGTACATCATACTCAACAAAATCATTCTTTATCAAATTCTATAATCCTTGTGAAATAAATAGAATTTTCATTTTAATGGTCCAAAATTAATAATTTTCACCTTTTAAGATAGGAATAAGTTGATTATAAACCCTTATAATGTTTACCATGTTCTTCTTTTTTTTTCTAGATTTACTGGTCATCCCTTCTTTCTTAATCGATGTATTTCTATTGATCTTTTTCAAAACAGGCTCTGACACCATACTTATTAGTTTTCTATAGGACTCTAAGAAGAAAGAGAAGAAAATAGTAGAAAAAACTATAGATACTTCCAATATGTAGTGTTATTCAAAAGTATTTATTTATATTAGTCAAAAGAAAAAAGTATAAAATTTTTTAAGCAATAAAAAAAATCTATCATATGCCAATAAATTATTTCATCCTCATCTATTTATTTTAATTTTAATTTTTATATTTTATTTTATCTAATCTTAATTTATTTAAATTAATCTTATCATGTACTCATAAGTTTTTGTACTTCTATCATGAGGTGCTTGTTTTACTTCTTTAATGGAAACTGCACTGTGCGGTATTGCAAAGCCAAGACTATCATGGATTGACTGTTCAACAAGGAATTGACAAGATTCATAAGGAACCTAATGTCTAGCTTTTGGTTGAAGCCCTTAGACAAGATATATATAGCTCAACCTCCTTGATCAATTTAGATCATGGATATTTTTCACTGTTTTGATTTTTTTTTTCAAATAGAAGATACATTATTTTAGAAAGTGATTATAATCATTGCCCGAGGCAGCAAAATAGCAAAATCAGGAGATCCTCCCTCAAAGTCATCCATCTTATGAATCTTAGCATAATTTACTAATAAATATATGTTCTCCTTCCTAACCTAAATGTATGTTCTCCTTCCTAAATATATGTATCACTTTAAATTTCTCAAATAAAATCAAGACATTCAAAATATTTTGAATAACATTTTTAAAATGTCTGGAGGCTCCGGTGATGATTAATAAATGGTATGAGAGCTAAAGAATCTAACTCTATCAAAATCGTCACCATAACACAAACTTTCCTCCATCGTATAAATAGTTAATTGTATACGTTTGCAATTTGAGTCATTAATTTTGATTTTTTTTATTTTAAGATTACACATGCATCAAGGTGTTAATAATTTGATGTGATGACTCGGGTCTTATCCCGAGGGCATGAGATCGTCCAAGTGAGTCTTCACGGGGAAGAGATAGTGTAGTTGAGACTAGACTAGAGTTAGCGAGGGCGATTTCGAGATTATCTCAAGATGAGGCTAGAGTAGATTCGATCTCCATCGGGCCCTGCGTGATAGGTCAATATCAAATGAGATTCTCAACTCGATCCCTTCGAAGCTTAAGTTAGTCGAAGAGAATTGGATTTATGTTAGATGAGATTTTCTGAGATCGATCCTCCTTCAGGTGCCCAAGATTGATTTTTATACCAATGGAGCTGGTGGGAGAGAACCATGGCAGTAAAGGTCATCTGTACCTCCTACAACACATTCACATCGACGATCAACCCGTATAACTCCCAACAACACAGGTCGATCTGTCCGAGCTCCTATAGCATGACGTATGGGTAATGATCGAGAAGGTGTTGACCACCAGCCCAACCCTCTCTCATGTTAGATGAATGTTCTATTATCCTTTACATTAGCTCTCTGATGACTATCAACTGACAACCTATAATTAATATTGAAGATAACAAATACACACGCTCGCTCACCATCCTTTGGCAGAAAGGATTGGCCCTTAAGCTTTTGCAGTCATTTGAGTAAGTAATTATATATTTTTAGGGAAAAAAGTGTGCTTATTTGAGAGCCTCCAAGAAAGTCATGCACATAACTTGCTTAGGGCCCTATCATTTCCATGGAGCAGTCAGCAGCAATGATGGTAACTTGGGAGTTCTTGATCATGCAACTGATTCGTGAAATTCTAAGGTATTATCTTTTAAAAAAAATTAAAAGTTTTATCTTATATATAAGATAAAATTGTAAGTAAGTTTTCATTAGATAGTATTTTAATTAATTTAAATAAAAAATATTAGATGAGATGAAATAATATCTCCTTTCTACACCTATAAATACACACAGTATCATCCAAATCTAAATTATTCAAGCCTAGAGGGCATCCAAATCTAAAACAATTTAAGCCTAGAGGGCTTAAGTCTGGATTCAAAGTTGAAGGTCATGTAGGTATTTTTGAAAAATTAGATTTATTATTATTTCTATCTCGGTTTCTTTTTCTTAGTAGTTCAAATATTTAGCTTATTTGAGAAAGAAATATAATTGTTTGTAAGTAATGCATACTCATTGTCAAATAGTTACACTTAGATTATAAATTCAACCAAAGTGTTATCCTTCACGATTCCCTCCTATTGGTGGCGATTCATAGTAATAAGAGATTTATACATATTGCGACAGTGAAAAATAGTAGGTGGCTGATAAATTATTAGAATTTTCGAATTCTCACATATTTTCGTAAAATAATAACTAAAGATATGAAGCCATGGCTTGGGTCCTCAATTAATATATTAATTATTGATGAAAGTATTAAAATCTAAAGTTGACAATAAATGAAGGTATCAATTAGCTTAACTAGTAAAGATCTGAATTGCAAAAGCACAATCTCAATGCCGAAACCTAAAACACCATCAACAAATCACCATACTTTTAGCACCTCCTGACTGGCATCATTGTATCTAACAGGTGAAGTACATTAAATGTACTTGGAGAGAATGAATCAAATTAACTATTAATTTTTAGAGAAAATTTTATATAAAATGTATTAGTTCTTGGAGAAAAGAGATTCATATTAAAAATATTAAATTTGAATATATCTATCTATGGACAATGTATAACCCTCATGTGCCCATCAGAGACTTTCTTTATGCTTATTCTTTTGTGTTATAATTTTATCACTCTCTCTATTCATTTCAGTATTTAGTATCAGATTCAATTTACATCATAATCTCCTCCTCCAGCACCATCCAACCATAAATCTCTACAAATCTAGATCGAGAGAATTACGATAGCATCGACATGTTTTCTAGGTGAGAGTTTGGAAGATGAATCTGTCGAACCTTGTTCCCATTCGAACAGAAGCTGAACAAGAAGAGCTGATATCACAGTGGGAGGTGATTGGGAATCCGTACCTCAACTCTGCCGAAGATTACGAAATTTATTCATCTGCTCCGGAAGACTGCTCGTGTAAGCAAACCAATTCAAAGACCAGATCCGCAGGTAGCTCATGTCCCTCTACTTGCATAGGACAACTCGGCCAAATGTATTCGAGTATAACCCATATCAGTAGATGATGGAATAATAAGGAGCATAAACAGGAGGCCTCGAAGCAACAAGAACAAAAGCATTTGCTTGAGGAGCAAATGACTAACTAGAGCAGCAAGAGGAACGGGAAGCAAAGATCTAGTCGTAGTAACCAGAGAGGTAGGAAGCGGGAGCCTGTCACTACCTCCTCCTCGTTGCATGAGCAGCATCATCCATGTCTGCTTCGATCTTCTTCCAAGACGTCGAAGGCATTATTGGATGCAGCGTTGGTGAAAGCCCCCATGTTCCTAATCATCAGGGAAACTGGATTCTCATCAACGCTGCACTCAATGATGCCTTCGATCCAGGTCCTCGGTATCAACCTCCCGCCCCTGCGCTGCTTATATGTACTGCTTCACGGGGAATCACGGAGCACTTGCGTCTTGCAATTGATTTGTGCTCGGAATCGTAGCAGCCTGTAGCGGAAGTCATCACCATGACCCGCAAACCATGTGAGTGGCAATAGGAGTGTGTACTGCGTACTAACGCCCTTTCCCAACTCATCCACGCAGTACCACCGTGTAGTACTTCGAGAGCAACAGTACCCTCGGCGGCTACCCGATCACCTACACGCCCTGTGATTGCATATAGCAACGGGACCCACCTGCGAGGCCATCGTTCTCAAGTCACAGGAGAAGGAAATTGTGGATCGGTAAAATATTGGTGTACCGAATTAATTGATGGGGCTGTACAACACGTGTAGTACGTTGTCACGACACTGTAAAGGGCTTAAATAGAGGAATCCAAAACCTTGTAATAGACCGTACCAGGTTAGATGCCTGATATGTTTGGTTTCCGTTGACTCGGTACGATGGGAGTGGCAATGTAATGGGTGTTTTGGGAAAATATCTGAAATATTATCATTCATGTCGTTGCACCGTAATTTCAGACTTTTGAACAGTATCGTAAATTTTGAATTGTGAATGATACCACTAACAGTGTTGACAAGTATATTTATACTTGTCGATTGACTTAAATAATACTCCCGTTTGAGCCTGATAGTACTACCACGCTCCATACAACTATTTTAACCTACTAACGAGTTTAATTTGGCTTTCTCAACAAGTTGGTATGGTTTCGACTTAATACCAACACAATTTGACTCATAAAAATTTCGATCAAAACTTTAACAGTCCAACTACATATTTGGCATAATTACGAAGCTTTCAACACATTATACATCATTTTGACATATCATCTGATCTTTCAACACTTCGTTCGAATATCTAGCGCATCGTCCTTTCCTTCGATATATCGCTTTATCTATCGACATGTCGACTTTCTCACGATACCCGATCTTTTGGCATAATACTCAATCCTTCTGACATGATGCATAAACTTATAACACGAAGTCCATTTTTCGACGCGTCGACTAATCTTTCGGCTCGACGTCCAATTTCCAAGATAATACTTTTCTTGACACAATATCTAATCTCCTATTTCGATAATTTTTCCTTAATAGTTCGAGTCCTTGATCGATGTGTTTCCTACATCACTTATCTCAAAAGCAGATTAGTCTATAAACTCATTAATTGATTTTATCATCAAAATATGATATTTAATAATTTCTCTATTTTTTATTATGACAATCAATTAATGATGGATTTTAACCAGGCTCCCCTTGTTTATATGTCATTTTGAAATATAATGAACTTTAAATTCAAAAAATAATAACTTTTTAGTACTAGTCTTTAAATTTAAGTTGAAATAATTTTAATAATAAATCTTAGTAACTTTTAAAAGTCATATGCATAATTTTAAGTCGAAACAATCTTAGTGACTTTCAATAATAATCATTGCAAAAGTCATATGCATAATTTTAATTAAAACATCATAATAATAATAATTTACACAAATCATATATCAAAATAATCATTACACAAATCATATGCATAATCAAATAACATCATCATCATCATCATAAGTTAAAACATCATACATAGTTACCACGTTATCAAAAAGTAAAAACTACTTCTTGCCTTTTTGTCATTAACAAAAAGGAGAGATACACAAGCTGCTCAAGTAGTGGTAATCCAGAATATCTAAATAAAAAATAAAAATATGTATCAAAAGTGTCAAGACATTGATGAATCTACTGCATCTCAATCAAAATTTGATCTTGACTAAGCTCAATATGATCCAATCGGACTATTACGAAACCAGAAGATAAAGATGGTATTAGATCCATTAGAGGTCTCACCTCAAAGGGACTAGTAGGAGGAGGACTACAGGTGGAACCAGAAGATAAAGATGGTATAAGTGTTTTTAGTTCAGGTACAGGTGGAGTTCGGATCAGTTGCTATTAATGTTATTAAATTTATCTAGTTTTATGATTTCTTCATCTAGTGGGATAGTTATGTCGTATGCATATAGTAGTTTAGTAATCAGGCCACCATATAGATGTAGGAAAATCTAGGGGCAACATCACATGTGCAGTAGAAGAACAAAAAATAAAATCCCCAAATTTTCCAAAGATGTGTTCGTCGTCGTGTGAAGATTGATACGCAAAATCTATAAAACTGGAAAACATGCATGAGATAGTTGTGTTACCTAGGAAGATCGTATATCCTTGAATCGCTATAGATCTGTACGAGAGGATGAAGGAGGTCAAGCGTCCTCCTATCTAGTGGTGATCCACGCAGCAAGGCTACGACGACGGTCCTCAAATCTTCAGACCTACTATCTGAGGAGGAGAATGGAGAGGAGAATAGGAGGTGGCAACCAAGAAAACCTCTGGCCTATGGGTGTATGGTTCCCTCATATTTATAGAGGCCCCATATCAACTTAACCCTAATGGATCCTACCTTATTGGATATTGGATCTACATCCAACAACCCAAGCCTCTTAGATTAGTAGATCTATATCAAATAATCACTCATTGGCTCTTATTGGATCTCATCTATAGGATCCAATAATTCAGGGGCTTATTGGATATCCAATAAGATAGGGGTTCCAACGGATATATTATATTCGAACCTCTACTCGTCATGACGCCTGCCATATGTGTGTGACCCTCTAGGCTCAATATCGAGTTGGTCGTGAGTCATACGTGTCAAAACTCCTTCTGGCTTAGTGAATTATTATCTTCATAATAATTCACTCGACTCATCGACTACGGATGCACTAAGACACTACGCCGCAGTCCCCAAACGATATAAGGGAATCCAATCCTTTGGACCTATCTGTCTTAAATTACCGTATATCTATAGTCTCTCATCTATCTAATATCCTAGAGACCATAAACCGGGCATGATACTGTCAAGCTCATACAATTTCTGCTTGCGTCTTACTCCAATCGGATTCTCCCAAAGAACTCTTTCTCTCTTAATCTGAATGACTCTAGCTAAGGATTTGTCTAAGCAAAAACACATGAGATATTTCTCTCATGACATCGAGAGCGTATGATCCTCTATCGACACTCAATAACTCTCAAAAGATTAGCTATCACTTCCAATGACCAAGTGTGCTAGATTTGGAACCTCTAGACCTATAATTTTGGTATCAAAGAGTGGAGTACTCATACAGGATATCCTTGGTGTCTCAAGTCTAAGGACCAGATATGTCATTGGGACGACAGAATCATTGTTTGACAATAAGGTATCATCAACCATCCAGCATTCCGTAAGCGGATCAATCAGTGAATTTATTCTCCAATGAGCACTTGCACTATATCCTTAGTACCCCCACACGAGCAGCTATAAGACCAGTTGCATCTATCATATGGATGGGTATATAGTATACTAGTCTATCCGATTATCTCGATGTCCCTCTCAAGTAACCTATGACCGAGATTATTTAGGATCTATATTTAAAGGTGAATCGGTCTCATTATCGTGATCCTATCACGATCTAATTCTCATTGCACAGATCTATAGACATCACAATATATTCATGCAATAGATAATATAAAATGATAAAATACTAAATAATAATAATATTAATATTAATCATATAATAATAATAATAATAATAATATTATTATTATTATTATTATTATTATTATTACTAAATACTAAATATTCATGCGTATCAAGTCACACGTGTCATCACTTACGTGATTGGCTTGTAGAGCACCTATGACTAGTAATAAAAGCATCATATCCTTCTTAAATATATTAATCATATTTTAACATATTAGATATCAAAAGTAATTCTTATTAGGATCAAGTCGGCACTAAGAGGGGCGGACAAATTAGTATTTACATTAAAAATGTCAGTTTGAAACTTCGTACTATGAAAACCGATATCAAGATGTTAACTTAAACACATGTATGTAAGCATAGTGAAAGTAAATAAATTAGTTTGTAATATGAATGAAAAGCAATAAAGTAAATACAAACTAAATTTATAGTTGTTCGATCATTGTGACCTACATCTACTCCCATTTCCTCTTCACTCGAGGCTATCGATTTCCAGACCGATCTTCTTTTAACGGGTGAAGATCAACTATCCTTTTACATCTCTTTCTCCTTTTCATAGGCTCGGGAGAGAACTTTTATATCTCTCTTTCTTTTATACTACACTCCTCCCTTAGAAACCTTCTAACTCTAGGAGGAAGAGACTCACTAAACTTAGAGAGATTATAACACTTTTTAACTTAGAATTATTTTCCATTTCTATTTAATTCTTGCATCTTTATGTAGGAATAGTTGGGGTATTTATAGAACCCAAATGGCTTCAAAAATGAAGACAAAAAAGGTTTGGTTTCCCAAGTCTTGATGGTACCACCGCTTATGCTAGGCGGTACTACCGCCTACAACATTAACACTGGTTGGTACCACTACTTGACACAATTTGGGAGATTGTGTTTGGGCGGTACCACCACCCAAACTGGCAATACTATCGCTTGACATTGGGTGGTACCATCGCCCAGTCCGACAATATTACCACCTGACAGTCTCAGAGATTGTGTCTTGGAGACTAAGCCTCTAATAGTGCCACCGCTTGGACCGATAGTACCACCGCTTGACCCAACTTTTGGGTCGCTGAATGAGCCTTTCTCTTAGTCAAAAATAGCCCCAACATAGGCCCGATTGGCCCCTAATTGAGTTGGCATGGTTATATCCGAAACCAACTCAATTAGCCCTCTAAACTACTTCGATCAAGATAAATTATTACAAGCAAGAATACTAAGTTATCTGGCATGTAATTAGTTCATTCGGCGCTTTGTCCGAACCTTTGATGCATCGTCCTCTCTTGCAGCGTATTGCCCAATCGGTATGTTAACCTCCACAACACCCGATCTCCTTAGCGTAATGTTTGATCCTTCTGGTCTGATGCCCGAATTCATTGTACGAAGTCTTCTGCTGATATGTCGACCTTCCTCTCGTCTGACATCCAATCTTCTGACAT
The DNA here is from genome assembly GCF_036884655.1 of Musa acuminata AAA Group. NCBI lineage: Eukaryota > Viridiplantae > Streptophyta > Magnoliopsida > Zingiberales > Musaceae > Musa > Musa acuminata. The sequence continues at coordinate 19,988,698 of NC_088328.1, forward strand.
ATTTCATTCTAGCCCAACTTTTGATTTTTCCTACTTTAATTATATATTGATGATCGAAGCTAGTCCTGCGTCACTCAAAACATATATTGGATCATAAACTATCAATTGATTTCCTCATCAAAATCTGAGATTCAACAATCTCTCCCTTTTTCATAATGATAACTAATTGATGATAGAGTTTAAACTAAACTCTCCCATCAATATGTCATATTGATAGAAACATAAATTCAAAAATAAATTATGAATCCAAGCAAAATATCATCATAAAATCATGCATATTAAAATTTCAACACATCATTCAATGCATGATCTCATCATAACTTCTTCCCCTTTGTCATCAACAAAAAGGTGAAGTACAACTAGCAAATTTTTGAGATATAATTTCAAATCATTGTATTATAAATATAGTTTCAAGTTTTTAAAACATCATTGCATATATCATCATGCAAACTAATAAGTTTTTTAGATATGAAAGTTAGCAAAACTTCATCTTTTAAGATACACAAGATAGCATGTTTTCTTTTCTTTTTGATATTAAAGCTAGCAAGTTCTTTGAAAAAGAATGCAAGATTTACATCATTTTAGAACATACAAGCTAGCAAATTTTACATCATTTTAGAACATACAAGCTAGTTAGTTTACTTTTTTTTTTGCAATATGTAAGCAAGCATGATTTGCTTTTTGAATTGTGCAAGCTAACAAATTTTGATTATCTTTTGATATGTACAGCAATTCTTTCTCCCTCTTTGTCATTGACAAAACGAGGGGAATAACATGAAGGTGCAATTCATTTTCCTTTACATCAATTCTCTAAGCATCAAATAAGGTATACAACCATAAATATAAAATAATTATATATAATAAAAATCATGTCAAGAAAGATATAATATAAAAGATCATGTGAATACCAAAATACATGATTCATTTTAATCTTCTTTTTTATTTAAAAAATAAAAAATCTTAGGAGACCAAATAATAAGAGAAATCTTAAGTTATGAATTCTAAAAAAGATATTTTCTTTGGTAAATAGTAAAAAGGAATATAGGAGAATAAAAGATCTCAATTCATGTATAAAAAAATTTTAAGTTGTCATGATCTTGATTCATATATTAAAAAATTTTAAGTTATAATTCACAAGAAAAATCATGATTCATAAAAAAAAGTCTCCTTTTTAGTAAACGACAAGAAGAGAGGAGAACTTGGTTCATACATGAGAAATATCGAGTCATCAAGTGAAGAAATTATGATTCATGTGATAAAAAGATTGTCGATTTATGCATTTGAGTAATTTTTTTTTAAACTATCATTACTTTAACTCATCATGCATAATTTTAACACATCGTAAATTATGAATTTTGAATAGTACCATCGCCACCTTTGGCAGTACCACCATCAGCAATGCTAACAAACACTATTTATTCTTATCGACTAACTCAGGTGATACCACCGCTTGGACCTAACGGTACTATTGCCCAAGCCTACTCAAGGCCACTATTTTGGCCTTCTGACGGGCCCAATTCAGCTTGGGTCTAAGACCATTGGCTTTCTAGATAAGTTGGTATAGTTTCGACCCGATACCAATACAATTTGACCTAGAACCCCGATCAAGACTTTAACAATTCAACTTTAACAATTCAACTACATATCCGGCACAATTATGAAGCTTTTAGAACACTATACACTATTTCAATATATCGTCGATCTTTTGGTACTTTGTCAGAACATTTGGTGCATCGTTCTTTCCTTTAGCATATCGCTCGATCTATCAGTATTTCAACTTTCTCATGACACCCGATCTTTTAATGCAATACCCGATCTTTCTGGTATGATGCTCGAACTTATAGCATATAGTCCATTTTTTAGCATGTCGATCAATCCTTCGGCTCAACATCCAATTTCCAACATTATACTTTTTTCGATACAATGATTCTCTTGCTTCGACAATTTGCCCTTGATGGTTCGAGATTTTGATCAATGTATTTCTTGCGCTACTTATCTCAAAAGTATATTAGTCCATAAATTCATCAATTAATTTTATTATTAAAATATAAGATTTAATAACACTTGATCTCGATTATGATATAAAAAGTCCTAAATTTTAATAATTAATTAATATATTTAAAAAAAATAAAAAATAATATTAATTATCTTAAAATCATATCATAATAATTCTGTAAAAATTTAGATTAGTTTAGTGGAAGTTGATCAAGTTACACTCGAAATTAAACTAAATTATCCTCCATCACAAAACTTATTCAAAAAATCTTTAATTTCGATAATTAATTATCATAAAATTTTATAAAAATAAAAAAGTGATATTAATCCTCTTAGAATTATGACCAAGTTGTTTGGTGGACGTCTGAGTTAGTTGAGTAGAAGTTAAACAAGTTACACTCTAAATTTAACAAAGTTACACTCGATTATGGGATATCTACAAAAAAAAATAATAATTTTAATACTTAATTATCATAAAATTTTAAACATAGAAAAAATTTTAAACATAGAACCATGTTATTGTAGTTTCAGAAAAGTTTGGGTTAGTTCGATGAAAGTTAATTATAATCTAAACTGAACTAAAATATACTCGACCACAATACCGATTAAAAAATCTTAAATTTTGATAATTAATTATTATAAATTTATTAAAAATTAAAATAATATTAATCATGTAAGAATCATATTCTAATTGTTCTATGAAGGTTTGGGTTGGTTTAGTAAAAGTTGACCTAGTTATACTTGAAATTGAATTAAACTAGACATAACAAAACTTATCCAAAAATTCCTCTATTTCAATCAAGTTTGGTTCATAAGCTTTTTTTTATCATTTATTAAAAAAATGCCCCTAGAAAAAAAACGAATAGGGGGATGTCATCCGGTAAAAAATCAATAATGGAAGCTTTTCTCAATAAAATATCCATATTTAATCTGAAAATAAAACTTTTTTCTTCCAAGCCCTCTCCCTGTGACAATATCTATCTCCTTTACCACAACAATTTGAAGGTGTCATAAAAGGAGACATCTATCTGTGACTCAGCTTAACTGTTTTAATGGAAGGAAATTTACAAGATGGAAACTGTGCCATTTAGCAAATTCCAGAAAATAAGCAGCAGCAAGACAGAATGCAGGATTGTGAAAGGCTTTTAGACGAGAATCTTATTGCATATTTACAAATACTTCTTTGATCACAAATTCCCTAATTCAATATCATTCTATTTTTTACAGTAAATCTAGCTTTTCATAATTGAATGGAATTGCATTGACAGGGTGATTGTGCCCTTCCAAATTCATTCGATCTCTTCCATATACACGATTGAGCTGCACAGGGCACCAGAGATGGATCATGAAAATTTTCGATATCACAGTCATCTATCTGCGACTTCCTTCCCAAGCCAAACACTGATCTATTACCATGACTTCAATTATGCTGTCCTAATTGATCCGATAGGACTAGAGACTTGGAATGGCTCGTGTCTGCATTCCAAGAGTGCTCACTACCATTTGATGCTCTTTCCATGCTACAAAGATCTGGAATTCTGGTTGCAAACAAAGGAGGCTTGTGGAGAGCTGTGAAGGCCTTGCTTCCTTCACCACCAGTAGCTAGGCATATTGTGTCACCCCGACCGTGCCATACGCCATCCTGGACATTGTTCATTTCCAACGTCCGCGATTCCTGATCATTCCAATGAAAAAGAGAATTTTATAAGAAAACCTTAGAGAAAATCTTCCAAGAGTCTAATAGAACTCTTAGTAGGATCTTATAATGACGACCTGGCATAATGTGCAACAAGGGCAAATGAGATGATTAATACAATCCAGGAGACTGTGACTTCCCTGCCGACAAAGAAACCAATGTTAGAACAATCCAGGAATATGAGCATCCAAAATTTATATATGCCATGCAAATGGGCCATTAATATAGCAATGAGAAGTACAACTGGTTATGATAAATGGAATATAGCAATAGAAAATAGACAACAATGATAAATAGAAAAGAGATGCTTACTCTTATATTAAACTGCTTCTTTAATCTAGTACGAAAATGACCCAAATACAACCCGGATGAGATGGTAGAAGCAATTGCCATGTACAAGAAGCAATGCCGGTTCGTAATACCAAAGGCAATGAAACTGAACAAGGCAGCAACTATAAAGATAGAATGTACTGTTGCCTGTACCAAAAGAAAGCCATTCTCAAATCAGAACAGAAATAGGTGAAAGAAATTTAAGCATCAACACAACACCATAAGCAATAAAAAATTTTGTACTACTTTGAACTAACTATGATGAATAATTCTATTCCATATGATTTGAGTATGGAAGAAGAAAACAAACTCTATATGTTCCTAAAAGAATTATAAACATCTGTAAGCACACATAAGTATGCCTGTGAAGATACACAACAATTGTTTCCCTAACAAACCAAATGCACTCAGGTAAATTTTGATGGCATAGGTTCAAAAGTTTTTGCTCAGGAACACCTCTGTAGGTTCAGTAAGGAAAACTATTTAATTTCCTAGCAGGATTAACTTCGAAATCTGCAGGATCGTTACTACAGCTTTATTGCCAAAATTTAATCAAACAATATACTACAGCTTAAAAACACAAAAACAACACTATTTCATCTCTAGTGATACACATGAAACAAAATGATTTTTTTGGTGCAGATGATACAGAACATGAAGCAAAGCAAGAAGGAAGCCTCACCTGAAGAAAGCAAGACCCTAGGTTGGCCCTTCGCATGTTCATCCCAAATCTATAGCATGGGCAACTGCAGAACAAATTGGGGTTCAGCACATCGTAATGAACCACCATAATATTAAAATCCGTATCGATAGCACATTATATTGCCATGTTTTTCATGGGACTAATGCATAGTGATATAATCATAAACAGAGAAAAGGGGGGACAGAGTAGCATACTGCAAATTTCCAATAGAAATAAGAACCAATATCATACATGATATGAAACAACGAATTCAACAGTTTACGACGAATCATAAGAAACCAAAGGAAGCATAAATTACAAATTTTTCCTTATCTTAAACTACAATTTAAAATGCATATCAAAAGACCTCTCTTTGCAACGAACGAACGAACATGTCTTTCAAGAAAGGAACACGAGGCACGATTGAAGAAGACGAGCTCACCATGCGGCTTCAATGGCGATGCGCCGGTCATCGAAGCAATCCGTGACGTCGCCCTCCCACATCCGCTGCACGCCACCGAACTCCATCCCCTCATCTTCGTCCCCCTCCTCCGCCACCGCCTCTATCCGGCGGCTCCTTCCCACGGACATCCCCTGCGTCTGCAGCGCCACGGTGGCGCACAGCATGTCGAAGTCCAGCACCGCAGCCACCTCTCCACCCACGGCCTCCTCCTCCTCCTGCGTCCCCGCCGCCGGTACCTTCTTCACCTCCGCCACCGGCATCGCCCCCAAGGAACCCATATCTTTCTCTTCTCCCTATGGATCCAATGATAAAGGAAGCGGCTTCCTCGCGATCTTATATCCTTCCCTTCTCCTCCTCCGCCACGCAACTCTACTGCCTCTCCCCCTTCGTCCACCGAGCAAAAGCAACCACCATTGGAGGCACCAGACGGAGACACTATTATTATATTTCGTCGGTTGATTGAACGGTTTCATTTGAAACGAATCCAATTGGCAGATTCTGATCGTCTATTCACATATCTGTCAGTAGAAATTTTGGATATTGACAAATGGATAAGTAGGAAACTTTTTAGAAAATACATTCCATTTTTAATAAACTCATGCCATATTTAGTAGTGGTATATATGGTATTAGATTTTTGTGAAATGGATATATATATTTCTAACATCTTATGATTTACATATAAGATTAAAAAAATAATATCAAAGCAGTCATTTATCCTTTTTGACATTTGTTATCATCTATTTTGATTATCCAAAATATTAGAGATTTAGTGTCAATATCGGTTCTAATCAGAGCCACAAGTTTGATGTTGAAAAATGATCAGATTCGACAGAAAATATTATAATACTCAATAAGAAGGTCTTTTCTATGCTTTAGTTAGTATCAAAAAGTTAAAATTGATAGTTATATTGAATAAAGCTTAAGGGATTAAATAGAAATAAATAAAAACTAATAAAGTATTATTCGAGAGTCAATTGAATCGTCAAGTGCTATGGTTAATGGTGTCATGTCAACTATCTAAGGTTCTCTGGTTGATCGGACATTCAAATTGATGCTAAGTAATGACATGATGCTAGGTTTGCCAGAGTTATCAAACCTGATAGGGTTTGGGTTGGCAATCCATTAGCTGAGTTGTATCTCTTGTTTCTGTATGATGCAGAGAGAGAGAGAGAGAGAGAGAGAGAGAGAGAGAGAGATTCTTCATTTTTTTTTTTGGCTAATCTGATTAGATATTTAATACACTTAAATTTGGGCGGATATTGCGGAACCGCAAAAAGCCAAAACATTCTACTGGTGTAGGTATATAAATCAGGGGTGAAACGGTAATTTGAGCTAATCTTCATGGCCATTATCATATGCAGTGTATTGGCTTACTAATGTGTTTCCGCGTGAGACAGGAGGGAAATAAGTGGGCGTCGGCGTTTAGTTGTCGGCGTGGCGCGTAAATTGCGTGTGTGGCCCACATCGGCCCCAACCACTGTAGCTTTTATTTGGTTCACTTTGAAAGGCGGCCGAATTAAGAGGCGAAGATCCGCTCCATCGTGGCTTCCATCTGTAAATGTACTATGCCTACATCCTACGGTCAATTCGCCAACACATCTGATCTCTGCCGTTGTACTGTAATGAGATAGAAGCTATTTTGTATGAGATCCAAACCTCTCTTTGGTGGTTCATATCCGTATCATTACGTCATCGACAGCTGTGATCGGTGGTGCCACGCGAATTAGATATACCGGTCCACGATGATGAGCGGAACGAATGGTCGCAGGCGTGCCAGCATCGTCGTGCGACGATTACAGTTGGATATAATATACGTGTCCATCGAGTATCTGAGTTATTTAATGTAAATGATAGATCTCGCAAATGAAGATATTTATTTGTGTAATTATTGAGATATGTTACATCAGAGATACAATCCTCATGTGCAAGTACACAAACTCGATAACTAAGATAATCTAAATGACATACAGAAATTTCATATCTTCACGCACCAGAACTGTTTGAGGTAGTGCTTTTGGCCTGGGAGCTATTGGATGTGGCACTCCTGGTCTGGGTGTCGAAGAAGAAATTGATGTTGTGATCCGGCGTTTCGTCTGCAAGAAGTTGAAGTGATCTTGGAATAGGAGGCACGTTAACTTCCAGTAATCCCTCCAGAACTTGAACGACCTGCCCCATTGTTGGCCTGGATATCTCGTCATTCTGAATGCACCAACAAGCAAGTCTGCAAGCTCTTTCGACCTCCTCCGACTCGGCTTCGCCCCCCAACCCGTAATCTAGCAAGCTTTCAACTTCCCCGTCGACAAGTTTTCCGGCCACCAATGCAGGGAAGAAACCATGCCTTCCTTCCTCAGGTCCCGTCAAGTTCCTCCTGCCTGATATAATTTCTAACAGCATCATTCCATAGCTATAAACGTCTGCTTTGGCCGTGATCGCTACTCCGGCAATCCATTCGGGCGCAAGATAGCCTCTCGTTCCTCTCATCGTAGTCAGAACTCGGCTGAAGTCTCGTCCCACAAGCTTCGCTAAACCGAAGTCGGCCACTTTGGGGACGAACGATTCGTCCAACAATATGTTCTCTGGCTTTATGTCACAATGTATGATGCAGTCTCTGCATTGCTCATGGAGGTAAGCTAATCCTCTCGCGGTTCCGACGGCAATTTGGTATCTTGTCTTCCAATCCAAAGCCGTTGGAGTGGGCTTGAAGAGCAGAGTGTCTAAGGAGCCTTTTGGCATGAACTCGTAAACCAGCAGCTTCTTGTCTCCTTCGGAGCAAAAACCAAGGAGACGAACCAGGTTTACATGCTGGATTGTGCCGATGGTGCTGACCTCCGTTCGGAACTGCTTCTCTCCCTGTCGAAGGCCTTCGAGCTTCTTCACGGCGATGACGGTCGAGTCAGGTAGCCACCCTTTAAACACCGACCCGAAACCTCCTTCACCAAGCTTGTGTGAGAAGTTCTTCGTGGCATGCTGCAGCTCACCGTACCTAAAGGGCACCAGCGCACCCCCCACGGCCTTTGATACGCGGGTCATTCGTCTGCTTCGGCGCCTCCATGTTATGAACCATACGATGGCCACACAAGCTAAGACGGCCACCGTGACGCCAACAGCGATCCAGGTTATGGTTCCTTTACTGCTGCTGGAACTCGGCAACTCTGACGCAGCCAAACGAAGGTAAAGGATGCTTGCATCTGACCCGTTGAATTGTTCTTGCAGATGCATCAAATCCCCGTACCACACGGAGCAGCCACTGCTATTGTAGGAATAAGCAGTGCAAGAACAGTCGCTCAAGCAACCCACCTCACAAGCTTCTTCACTCCCGACGCCGGACAGATTCTGCGAGTTCACAGGTAACCTCATGTTTGTCATCTTAAGGAACTTGTCTTTCTCTGAATTGGGTGAGCTGCTTTGACATGCCAGTGGAGTGTCCCTCACACACCCCCCGCTTTGATCACCCAAATTCCAATCGCTTTGAGACTTGGGACTGAAGCCTGTGACGCAGTTGCAGAAAGGCGTGATGATCTCGTTGCAGCGGCCGAAAGCTCCACATAGAGCATACACCTGGCATTGCTGTCTCGGCTGAGACCAGAAGTAGAGCCACGATTGTGTACTGAACAACCATGTAGACTGCTTGATCTGGCCGGATACATCCATGACAAATCTGGTTATGATTTTGTCATCATTGACGGTGTATGTGAAGTAGTTCTCCTTTTCATCGGAGACATATTGGAAGTCATAAATATAGTTCGATGTCATCTCAGGAACATTGCTAAAGATCTTATCATTCCAAATCCCACTTGTCCAGTACCTTGTGGTCATGTTCCATAACGTGAAGTACTGGCTGGTTCCATTTGGATCTAGCTCGAGTGAGAAAATTCCTGGAGCAGGGTCAGCAGAGTTCTTCCAGGCCGTGAGGTGTTGGGTTTGGTTGGTCACCTTGTTCAACCCAAGTTTGCCTCCAGGCAACCAAGTGTCTGTGGGGTGATCAAAGCTCTGCCAGAAGACGTCGGATTCATTGGACGCATCTCTCAGCTGGAGATTACCAGAATCAAGGATCACAGCAACGGTGGAGTTGGAGGACACGCTGGTATTAGTGGTCCATATGATGGCTTCGGACTGATCGAGTAGGACCAGGTTGCCATCATCGGAGATTCTGAGCTCTGACTTGCTTGGGTCTGCAACTGGGTTTTCTCTGTTGGCTACCCAAACCCGGGTGACATTGGAGATGCTGTACCAGATGCCGACATAATAGTTACCGGAGGAGTTACCTGGCTTGAAGAAGCCCAGCACAAAGGTGCCACTTGCGGATGTGATGGTTTGGCTCCCCGATAGAGAATTGTTGGCAGAGATGGTGTCAGCCGCAGAGGAGAGAGGGGCATGGTGGAGTGCAAAGAAGGTGAGGAGGAGGAAGAGGAGAAACGATAGGGGAAGGGGAGAGGGGCACGCAGCTCTTGAAAGAGCCATGAAGCTTTGGAATGAACAGGATCAGAAAGAAGATGTGGAGGATCCTTGTGATATCAGCTCACAAGAACACCATCTCGAAAGCTCATAAACCAATTCTCTGATGGAAAACCAGCATGCATGTTAATAGAAAAATAATGATCAAAATGAATATGAGATTGGAAGAACCTAAGATATTTGGTATTGAAGGTGGAATTGGTCTAAATTCCAATGTGTGAGAAGACTTTCTCCGGACTGAATAAGGAAAACACATCGAAGGAGACGATAGTATAACCGCATGACTTTTTGGTTGCAACGATGAGATCTAGAAGACGAAGAGGGTGGATCTCGTCGTCTCATGTTGCGTGCGTTGGATTCCCAGGAACACAGTAGCAGATGATCAAATTGAATAGAAGAAGCTGTGAGCTTCACGTAACGCTTTCCCCAGTGTGAATTCTTTGACGCCGAATGCGTTGGACTGACACGTTCTGTGGTGAACGTGTCAGCCGCGTCAGATGGAGTGATGTGGCCGAATTTAGCAAGCAGAGCATCTGGTCCAATACACGCAGCTAATCTAATCAGACATCAACGTGTGTTCACCTTAGCATCGTTATATCTATACCATGACTACCGTCGTAAGTCGAGACACGTCGAGTCAGTCTCACTCACGATCACGATGTGTGAATCAGTCCAATTTGATTTTAACTATTTATATAAAAATGTAAATAAAATTAAGAAGATGTTGAATACTCGATCAAATATGAGAATTTTAAATAAAATAATAATTTATTTCAATTGCTAATTTTTTGATAGGCTTTTATAATTAGCTTAATTTTATGGGAAAATATGTCTCACATATGATGATTTAGAAGATTTGTGAAATTGTAATTATTACGTTTAAATATAAATATAGTCTCTTGTTTCATACAGGGACAAAAATAAAGCTGAGAAAGGTGTGAATTTTATGTGGTTTCTAATGAACAACTGATCATTTGATTACTGCTGGGCATCAACGTAAGAAAATTCTAATGAAGCTGAGATTAGGAATTCTCTTACAACCCAAGTGAGTCGTAATAATTTATATGTCACGAAAGAACGAAGAAAATACACTAATTGAACGGTTCAATTTGACTAAGCATTGACTTTTAAGTACGTTCTAAACATAGTGAATCGCATTGAGCGAAACTAATATTCCATTTAATATGACATGATTAAAGTTTCAATCATTTTGATGAGATCGTGGTTGAATATTCAAACGCAAATGCATCTTAATTGGGTGATCTAACAAATGCTCGACATCTAACAGATAAATATTTAAATTAATTTATAAAAAAATATGATGAATAAATTAGTATTAATTTAAATTTAAATTTTTTTAAATCAATAATTAAAATTTAAGAAGATTAAAGAGTCAATTATTACATCCAATGGAGTATGAAAGAGTTACATAAATAAAGTTCTCTTATTGTTAGACTCGAGTCCATTGTAATTAATAATTATAAAGTGATAAATTAAATTAAACTTGATCTTGTTGTCGTTCCGATTCAAGTTTAATAGACTAATTGATCCATTAACTTCATTTGACCTAAATCATTAGTTAAAATATACATAGTACGGCTCTATGTCATGATGAATCTTTTGATTTCATCAACGAATAGTCCTTTCCTACTTGTTTAAATATTAGATTAATTTTGATGTCAAATATCATGATCTAAACATCATAGGCTAACTATCCTATTAACTTCATTTGTTCTAAACCACTAATCAAAATACTTAAACTAAAATTAATAATAATATATTTATCAAACTTTTATAAGGGTTAATTATATAATATTATTTCATGTAATTAGCTAATTTTAATATTTCGATCTCTATACTTTCATAAGTTATACTAGAATCTCTATATTTATAAAACGTGAAATATTAAAATCCCTATATAATATTAAAAAAATAATTTTATATAATTAAAAAATAATTTTATTGAAATAAGATTAAATTATATCTTGATTCTAATATATAATTAGCCTCTCTTATAAGTTAATCTTAGTTTTGTCGTTATTGGTCTAATCGCGATGTCACAATTGCAATAGGTGAAATTATTATTTTTCATTTAGTATATTAATTATTATTGTTATAATAAGCTTGATTTAATAATTTTTTAATGCATTCCCATCTTTATACGACTCTTAAAAATTTAGTTCTATTCCGATAAAAATCGGTTTGCAAAATCAACCGTTGGATTTCTCGTTAAAGAATCTTAAACTTAGCAGACTGACCAACTGTTGGTTCTTTGGGCCCAACAATGACAAAATTAGGCTTCAAATATTTGGGCTGTTCTAATGTTTTAGGTGACAGATCTCTTATATTTCCATCATTAATCTCAATCATATTGACCATTTTTGGGTCTACAACTTAAATCATTACATACGTAACAACACATTTCAAGTTCAACGAGGATATTCCCAATCAATCGATCATTAATGTATATATTAACAAGAAAAATTCGTTCATAAACTCAAAACTTGCCATAAAAATGAAAATTATATTCAACCGTAAGTCAAATTTGGAATCCATGAACTAACTCATAGGGAGTTCAAATCAATCGACGAATCCCATCCATCGGAGAAACCGTGAAGTAATTAAATCCACAGCAAGATTCCAAACGCTTATAATAATCGATTCAAACATTCTCTCATCAAAAACCATGATTAATCAAATAGCATCTCCCCCATCGCCCACTGTCTCGAGCGCAGTGAGCGGAGGTGCAAAAGTCCACCAACCGGCGTCGCATTGACACCGAGGAGATGCAGAGCGGAGATGAAGACGATTCCAATCTTAGACAACACGTACAGAGAAACCATAAACTAAGGAAGAAGACGAAGATGAAGAAGAACAATAAATGCTGCCTGCGTTGCTTGATTCGGAGGTGAGTATGGGTATGGAGGTGGCGGGAGACACGAGGACGATGTTGCTGTGCTCGTCACGTCATCTCTGCGTTTCCGAATCTCCACGCAGGCTGTGCCCATAACTCGGTTAACCTCTTCCCTCATCAGACCCCATGTCACGTCTTTTGCTCCCCTTCCAAGCGACGCTGTCTTAATCGTTGTTTATATGACACAGATGCTGCTGCTCGCATTTCCATTCATCGACTACATCACACCGATGTGTTCTACCTCTGTTTTTTTGGCATTCCAATCATCTATAATAAATTTGAATACCTATCTATCTATAGAACGGTTTGCGTAGGAACTCAATTGGCTTCTGGTTGTCGTGCTCTTAGAACACAAGTGCATGTCAAGCAATCTCCACTTTGTTTGCGTGTTCTTCGATCACCATGCTTCGTTCAATGTGGTCATCGTCTGTTCTCTTTCTTTGATATGTATCGCTTTGGATTCGAATGACCACACATAGAAACCTTCTTGCTCGTGTGGCCATGTTGATAACTGGATTCAAAGAACATGGTTCTCATGCATTCTCCATCACTGCTCCGCACAAGCATAGAAGAATCGAGCAGATCTCACTTCAATGCAACCAAATTCTATTACTTTAGAAGCTGGGCAGAGAGCTTTCAACTACTGGTCTATAAACTATGAGGTGAGTCAAACCAAGCAGTGAGTTCAACCCAAATCACAGATCAAAAAGAGAAGCAACGTCAGAGGTGTCTGACCATGTTGTTGTTATCCTAATCATGGGGTCCCTGTGGACCAAAGAATTAAAATATGGTATGGGTAGCGTGTACTGAATGATTCCTCCGCTTTTAGGTTTCGAAAGGTCAGATGTTGAGTGCAGGGTGGGAACGATGTCCACACTTCATTAGTTTTCTTACCGATTAGGTACATTGGTTTCTTGTCCTGTTCTTGATGGAATCAGTAATGGATCCTCGTGTTGTCATCTCTTTTCTCAAGTCCCTTTCTTTGGTTATCCTCCATTCTCTTTTTTCTTTTCTATCCCGTAAATTAAGTGTTCTTCGTGAAAATTGAAGCTTTTTGATGATGAAAAATCTTATGCCTGGAGAATAAAATGTTGCATGAGATGATTTGATGAAAATACTTGTGTTATTTGAATTTTGTATGGTATAAGAACAGAACAATAAAAAGTGATTATGTCATAAACTAAGAGGAAAGTGAAATTTTATTAGTTGGGTTTCTCACTCAAAAGAAAAAGGGAGAGAGAGAGAGAGAGAAAGAACAGAGCACAATTAATATAGAGTGTGTTTTCACTTTCAAGCTCCGAGTCGCCTACAAAATCCCACTTCTTCCAGCAGAACATCGAACACTGCATGTGAGAGGGTTAATTCGGTGTCAACTTGAATGTTCTCATTGCAGGTAGATCATCATCTATCGTCGCCCTGATATGATTTGGATTCACAGAGGAACCATGGAGGAAAACAGAGGTGAACGCATCAAGGCTAATATATGAACAGAATGACATGAGCAGTATGTTTGTCTTGATTATTCATATGGCTTTTGGAGTAAATGCATGGACATTAGCTGAGTCTTTTGTTGCTTCTGCGGAGAGCTACACGCAAGGAGAGAGCATCCGAAGAAGCTTCTCCGGAGGAAGAATAAAACTTGGCCTGTCTCGTAGTCACACGCCCAATGTCTGCTTCCATTTGCCCTCACTCTACTGTACAATGGCGTGCACATCCCTCCACCCTAAATGCAGTGACAGTGCTGCGTGTTGGGTGTCCCACAACCTCAGAGCGTCCTCTGCCGCGTTCCTCGCCTGGGGCACCGTGAGATGATACCTCCTTTGGGCATTAATGGCTTCACCATTAATGTCGTGTGCCATGTCGAATACAATAACATGGACCTCAGAGGAGGTGTTATGGCTGCTGCAAAAGGAAAAGTCAAGACTTCAAGACTTGTTATGCATATATTCTTTGCATCCGAAGTGGATTACAAGGTGAAGATGGTGTCATAATCATATATGTATGTCAGCCTCCTTTATAATTTTCACTGATTGATTCTCCATCATTCGAGGGGAAGTACTTTTGCTTGTTATTTGCATATGAGAAGCATCATGCAGCGTTTCTATTATTCATGTCCTGCCCAGAAGCTGTTCCAGGCAGTGCAAGCAGACACAGATGACAGACAAGTCTTCCCATGAGGCTTCATAAAAGGTGCAAGTACTATGGACAATAATGATTAAAGAGGAGGAGGAGAACAGGGCATTAGCTGCACAAATAGACATCTCAATGCTCAAAAACACATCAATCCAACCGCCTCTCATTTTCATCTGCTAAAGCTACTGTTCTCCATCAGCTTTACAGGAAGGAACAAAAGCAAAATCTCAGATTCTGGTGAGACCCACTCGTCAGTAATAATATGTACAAAAAGTATGTGGGATCGATGAATCCGTGTGAGATCATGAGCACAGCCTGGGCAGCGATCTGGCATTGCTTGGACTCATCGTTCTGTTCTTCTTCGTGGCCCTTGCCATTTGTGCTTGCATCTTCCTGCAGATCCTTTCCAATTCCATCACCTTCCACTGCATTCCTTGCAGCTGGGACTTGAGCTTCTCGTTCTCCGTCGACAAGTCCACCTTCTTCGCGTAAAGAATGATCTGCTCATCATCACTAAATCTATTCTCCTTGCTCGGATTTGCCTTAGGCAGAGCACCGCTGTGCTTCTTCAATTGGTTTACCTCCTTGAGCAGACTCCTGAGCTTCGATTGCTGAGAAATGAGAGCTCGGATGGCCGTTCTCGAGGGGAACTTCCTGTTGCTCGCAAGGTGTTTGCAGGATTCTGACGACAGCTTCTCGTAGTTTATTGCACAAAACATCT
Organism: Musa acuminata AAA Group; assembly: GCF_036884655.1. Classification (NCBI taxonomy): domain Eukaryota; kingdom Viridiplantae; phylum Streptophyta; class Magnoliopsida; order Zingiberales; family Musaceae; genus Musa; species Musa acuminata. The sequence goes on from NC_088328.1 coordinate 20,004,089, forward strand.
TCATCTTCTCCTCGCCCGATAATTGAGTATGAACCTGAGAATTCCATGAGCACAGCAGTGAAGAATCAGCTAAAACAAATCATTCAACTGGACACTATAAAGGTTTTGCCTCACGAATTATTCCAAGGATACCTCGAGATACATGTCGATGGCACCGTAAATCGCATCATGGGAGTCCCTTGCTTCGTCGGGCAGAGCTGTGGCGAGTGCCACGAACTTTAAAGGCTTCAAAGAGGAATCTGGGGCAACTTCCGCCAAGTACGAGTCCATCAAGCTCCCTGCCTGCTTCAACTGGGTTATGGATTTACGACCCTCGATTCTGAGGAAGGACTTCAAGAACCTTAAGATTAGATTCACATCATAGAGGCTCTTCGTCCCTGAAGGAGCTGGAACCAGCAAATTATCTAACGTCGCTTGATCGAACTTGTTGCCTATCATACTCTCCAGTTTGCTCTGGCAACACTTGCTGATCTTCAAGGACGAGGAGATTCGAAGAACACCAAACAAACCCTTGCAGGACACACAGCTTGCATCAAGAGAGTGGAGCAGGTTGATGATGGTTTCAGCGGCCTCTTTCTTGTCGGACGAGGAGGCGTTGGACGCTGCACTCTTCAGGTAATGAGCAAGGAACCTACTGATCAAAACTTGATCTACTTTGTGAAGAACCATGCTCCTGACGATCTTTTCGATCATGGCGGGGTTCAGCACCACAAGATCTTCGAACCACCAAGCTCGGTGATTGCAATTTTTGGTGCTCATCGTGCTTCTCGTGTCGAACGAGAACCGGAACGCAGAGCTCTCAGGAGAGGAGACTGCCGGACTAACATCGCTGGCTGCTGTGATTCTACCAGCCAGGGATTCCAGAATTCTATCCATCAACCCCGAGGTGCTCGCCACCGGAAACAAATCTTGGCATTGTCTCAGGGCGCGTACGATCTCAGACCATGACCAGTAAGGGATCCCCTCGAGAGACTTCTGGATCAGCTTCAACAGGTTCACCGAGGAAGAAACGCCGCCATCAGTCATTTCCATGAAGTGAGCGACAGAGTGCAGAAGGCAGGTGGTGCGGGGAGTCATCCGAGTCGCGACATTGTTGTAGCATAACCTTGTCATCAACTCAAATGCCTCTGCTCCTCCAGGCAAGTCCGTGAATGCCACTTTGAGGGGTTTTGTGGCTGAAGCGATGGATGTTTGATCGATCAACTTCCTCACTCTTCCGCAGAAGGATGAGAGGACTTCCTGTAAAGAATCAATCGACTCAGACTACCAAATGCCTGCTAATAATGCTGTGAATTATGAGATGGTAACAGTGGCACACCAAAATGGCAAGCGAACAACTCACAACAAAGTAGGAATGGGTGAAACTAAAACTTCTCGAGGCGACGTTCCAAAGCATTAAATTCGTGGAAGAAACAAGGCAGCAGTAATGGAGAATGAAAAGTCCTCCCGAAGTACCGTTATTCGAAAGAGGCAAAGATGGTGAGCTGTTAGTACATGCATTCAATATGCACAGTGAAGCAAGAGAGCAGAATCGGTCCCTCTTAAGCGTCCACAGTAACTCCGAGCATGAAGACGACATGAGAGCATTGAGTACTCACATGAAGACATCATAAATGAGAGAGAAAAGGATCCAAAAATTAGAAGACGGGGTAAAAAAAACAAAAGTAGGGAATCTGTTTTGCTTTAAACATTGAAAACAGATCAAAAAATTAAAATAAAAATATAGGAGGAAAAATTGTTCCTTCCGGAGAATGATAACATCGAATGCAAAAGCAGGAGGAGAAAACGAATCAGACAAAGAATCAAAATTGAACTCTCACTTCCAAGAAAAAGAAGACCTCAGTTACAATTCAAAGAAGTCCTCTTGGTGATCGTTGTGAACTGGGAAAGAAGGCTTACCTTATCAACCAGGAAGATCTCTTCCCCATTGACGTCTACTTCAAGATCGCAAGTCATCGCAGCAACTCGCAGCAGAATCACCACCAACAGGCTTTAACAAAGGAAAAAGAAGGGCTTCGGAACGCTTCAAGAAATCCAACGAGTGAGCAGTAAGTATGACAAGAAAGTTCGCCAAAAAGCACCACAAGGAAAGGACTACAATGATGAAGATGGGAAAGGAGGTGGAAGGCAAAAAAAAGGAACACACGGAATAATATCTTAAGGTGAATACAGGACAAAGGGAGGCAGCGTGAGTTCCTCGGCTGGTCAATCGACGAGAGAAGGAAAAGAAGAGAAAAGAGGGATAGGAGTCACATCGCCGAGTCACCGAGGCCCAGGAGACACAGAGGAAAGTGGGGGAGACGGGATAGAAGTAGATGAAGCGCCAAAGCAGAGTCTCCTGACATCTCTGTTGGGTCTCCCAGTGTCACAATGCTGCTTACTGATGCTCTTCCCTCTTCATGCCCAAAGCCTTGTGCACAAGGTGTCTTTCTTTTCGCTCTCCTTCTCTCCCTCTTTCAGCGTAACACCTCAACCTCACTGCTCATCACAAGTTCTCCAACAAACAACATACAAACAAAACAGTGCATCTTCCCATCTTTAAAGTGCCTAAGCTTCTCCTCTCCATCCAATCTTTATGTGCCCAAACTGCCCTTACTTCTGTTGACTGTTCTACCAGCAGACGGAGAGCGAGGAATGAGTGACAGGGACGGGTGGATGCAATCTTTACTCGTTCAGATCAGCCCAATTACGTATCCTCTGTGTCTATTTCATGTGACGACTCTATATGACATTGCCTAATGGACCCAAATAGGACTTGGTTTACCAATGCAGCTCATTCCTTATGGCCTGATGCGTTGATATAAATAAACCTTCTGCCGGCCAATGAACATGTGATATATTTCATGTGACTCTATTTGAGTGAGATCTGATAAGGTTTGATGATGTTTTAAATTTGGGGAAGCTAATCAAGAATTTTTGTAACGATTTCTTCTTCTTGAACTTCGGCACTTCTTGAACTCTGACTTTAGATAGTATAGAAAATTATTTTGACTTCAAAGAGATGTGGAGCCCAGGGACCAAAATCCTAGTTTATATAGATGTTCTGTTCTCCCATAAAAAAATATTTATTATCATCAACTCATAACGTTCAAGAATTAATTCAAATTTATAATTTTTAGACCATAATTAAGAATTTTGATAATATTAAATATTTAATTTAATAATAACTATTTTATTTATAATGAATAAAATATTGAAATCATTTAAACCATAATAAATGAAAAAATTCATGATAATGAATTATGAATCTTAATAAGAACGATTATATTATTATTAAATAAGATATTTAATAATAACGGTTATATTCTCCCATTTGATCATAAGTTTAGCTTAATAATTTGAATTAAATTTTATTGAATAATTAAAAAAAAATACACAAATCATAGCGATAAGTCCTCTAAGAGTGAGTATTATCATCCATGTATCATGATGTATTTAATTTCTTAATCTTAATGTGGTAATATTACTTAATGAATAAACTTTATATTTATTCTTGGTCCAGTAACAATATATTTTCTCAAATTAATATGCATATGAATGAGAAAATTTCTTAATATATAAGAGTTTCAATATAATTTCAAAGTATAACCAAGTCTTATTTTCTCTACATGATCCTTGAATTTTAAATGTGGCATGCCTTTAGTCAAAGGATCAGCAATCATCAATTCAGTGCTAATATACTCAATGATCATTTTCTTTTCTTTTATACGTTCTCTTATGGCTAAATACTTAATGTCGATGTGTTTACTTTGACTTTGACTTTTATTGTTTTTAGCCATAGCTGAATTATCACATAAAATTCTTAATAGCCTAAAAATAGAATCCATGATTCTAAGCCCAAAAATAAAACTCTTAAGCTATACACCATGTGAAGTAGTCTCAAAATAGGAGACAAACTCAACTTCTATGGTAGAAGTAGCAATCAAGGTCTGCTTAGTGCTTCTCCAAGAAATAGCTTGACCAACCATCATAAAAATATATCCTTATGTTGATTTACGAACATTAACACAATCGGCGAAGTCTGAATCTGAGTAACCAATCATATCCATATTGTCTGTATATCTATACATACGCATGTAATCTTTGGTTCCTTATAGATACCTCATCACTTTCTTTATAGCTCTCCAATAGTCTATACCTGGATTACTCTGATATCGACCTAGCATCCTTATAACAAATATAATATCAGGTCTAGTACAGACCTGAGCATACATAAGGCTTCCTATGGTAGAAGCATATGGGATATTTTTTATTGATTCCTTTTCAAGGTTGTTCTTTGGGTATTGGTTCAAATTGAACCTATCACCTTTCACAATGGGAGCAACACTTGGTAAACAATCCTTCATCCGAAATTTTTCTAAAAGTTTATCGATATAGGTTTTTTGTGATAGACCTAAAATACCTCGGGGTCTATCTCTATAGATCTTAATGTCAATGACATAAGATGCTTCACCCATATCCTTTATATCAAAATTTTTAGAAAAGAATTGTTTCACCTCATGCAGTAAACCCTTATCGTTAGTTGCAAGCAAAATATTATCTACATATAAAATAAGGAAACATATTTTACTCCTGACCTTTTGGAATATGCATTCATCCATGGGATTTTCAACAAATCCAAATGAAGAAATCACTTCATAGAATTTAAAATACCATTGGCCGGAGGATTGTTTTAAACCGTATATAGACTTTTTAAGCTTACAAACTAAGTGTTCACCAATACTATAGGAGAAACGTTTAGGTTGTTTCATATAAACCTCATCCTCCATATCTCCATTACGAAATGATATTTTCATATCTATTTGTTGCAACTCAAGATTAAAATAAGCAACCAATGCCAAAATGATAAGAAGATAATCTTTCTTAGATACAGGAGAAAATGTCTCCGTATAATCGATTCCCTCTTTTTGAGTAAATCCCTTTGCAACAAGTCTTGCCTTGTATCTTTCAATGTTGCATAACGAATCTTTCTTAGTTTTAAAGACTCATTTACAATCAATAGTCTTTGCTTCATTAGGCAACTCTACAATATCCCAGACTCCATTGCTCATTATGGAATTCATCTATTCTTTCATGGCATTATACCACAAATTTGACTCTTTGCAACTCATGGCTTGTGAAAATGTTTCAAGATCATTTTTTACTCCAATATTATAGTTAGATTCTTGTAGATATGCAACATAATAACTAGGAATTGCTGATCTTTTACTTCTAGAAGTTTTTCTTAATGTTGTGCCAATATTTCCCTAAGGAACTTGTGGTTCAACTAGTTGTTCAGGAGCTTGTTGTAATTCCTGAACTGCTTGATCTATTAGAATACTATTAGTAACTTGTGAAATTTCAATGATTGATTATTCAACACTAGTTTGTACTTGAGGAGTGCTATGAACTATAACCAATCTATCATTTGATGTGGAAGATTGAGATTCTATATGATCATGTGCAGAAACTATGTTCCTGAAATGATCGCTTTCACTAATCACGTCATCCTAAAAAAATTTAGCGTTTCTTGATTCAACAATCCTAGTTATGTGAGATTGATAATAAAACCTATAATCTTTGAACTTTTTAGCATATGTAATGAAATACACACTAATAGTCCTCAGGTTCAGTTTCTTCTCTTGTGGACATTCTGACCTCAGACGGACATCCCCAAATGTGTATATGTCACAAACTCGGTTTCCAACCTTTCCATAATTCAAATGGTGTCTTTTGGATAGCCTTGGTTGGAACTCTGTTTAATGTATACATAGTCATCTTTAGTGCTTCGGTCCATAAGAACTTAAAAAGATTGTAGTTGCTAAGCATACTCTGCACCATATCTAATAATGTTTGGTTTCTTCTTTCTGCAACACAATTCTGATCTGGAGAATCAGGCATAGTGTATTGGGCAACAATCCCATGTTCTTGAAGAAACTTAGCAAAAGGACCAAGTGCTTGCCTATTTTCAATATATCTACTATAATATTCTCCACCTCTATCTGATCTCATAATTTTAATTTGCTTACTACATTGGTTCTCAACTTCAACCTTAAAGACTTTGAAGGCGTTCAATATTTTATTTTTGTTATAAATTAAATATATATACATATATTGTGAGTAATCGTCTATAAAGAAGATGAAGTATTTCTGATCATGTATGTCCATGTCTGGACAACATATATCAGTATGTATAATCTCTAATATGTCTGAAATCCTATTAGCACCCTTTTTGGATTTATTGGTCTGCTTTCCCTTAATATAGTCCACATAAGTCTTAAAATTAGTAAAATCAAGAGTATTAAGCACCCCATCATTAACTAATCTCTTAATTCTTTCTATGAAGATATATCCTAATCTCCGATGTCATAATATAGATAATATAGAGGAGTCCTCATTAATATTATATTTTTTAGTACTAGTGTGAACATGCATTGAACTTCGAGTATCATCATTTTATAATAAAATATGGTAAAGACCATCAGACAAAATACCTTTCCTATCATAATCAGATTTATATAATAAATGAAATGATATGTCTTTAAAATTAAAGGAATACTCAAATGGTATGAGTATGGAAACAAAAATTAAGTTTCATGAGAAACTTGGTACATAAAAAGTCCTTTCCAATTTTAAAACAAAACCACTACTTAAAAGTTAAAATGCATGTTCCAATTGCCTCCACATGTGAGCCCATCTTATTTCCTGATTAGATGCTTTGCTCACTTTTCACTGGCTTTCTTAGGTTTTGCATACCCTGCAAAGAGTTTGCAATATGGATTGTTGATCCAAAGTTAATCCACCGGGTGTTAATATTAATATTAACCATATTAGATTCATAACACACATACGAGGTTGGTTTACCTTTCTTTTCAAGTCATTGTTGGAATTTCGTGTATTCTTTCTTTGCGTGTCCCTTTCTTTTACAAAAGAAACAACTTGCTTCTTTTTTGATATCAGCTTGGGGTGGTATTTTACCTTTTTTCTGCTGATGAGCATTCTGATTGGCTTGATTCTTGTCAGTTTTGTTCTTTCCGTGCGAGTGATTAGTAGTAATGCACTCTCACCCAGTTCCATCACTAGCCTCTCTTTTTCTTGAACGCATATGGTCATTAATTCATTGATTGACCATTTGTCCTTTTGTGTATTATATGAAATCTTAAAAGGTCCGTATTAATGTGGAAGGGTGTTCAGAATATAGTGCACTAGGAAAGATTCTGACATATTAACCTCGACTTTCTTAATAGTTGCAATATCTCGCATTTGCATTATATTCTCACCCACACCCTTTATGTTAGTGAGTCTAAAGGATGAAAATTTCATTATTAGGGTACTTGCTAGTGCCTTTTCCAAAGTGACGAATTGCTCATCAATAGCTTGTAGCAAGTCTCGGACTTTTTTATACTGGTCAACAGAACCACATATGCCAGTAGTTATCTTAGTCTTGATAAATATCACGCTGAGCTGATTGGATCGCTCCCATCGCTCATATAACATGACATCAGTTGGAGTGCTAGTATTAGTGACTATAGGTGGTTCGTCTTTCCTAATATTATAATCAATATTCATCCACCCTAAATGGAGGAGAACCCTCTCCTTCCATATCTTATAGTTATCACACATAAGTTCGGGAATGTCATATCGAATATCAGATAAATTAACAGTTTGAGAAACTACATAAAATCAAACATATTTATGTCAAAATTTGAGGCTTAATAGTTTAAATTGCATGTTTTACCTATATGAAACATGAAAAAAAAAATATGAATCTCATGACATAAAAATTACTTGTGGGCTAAATTTTTAATTCAAATAGATTCAAATGATCTTTATGATAAAACTATCAAATTATATTCCAATTCATAATCCCTGTAGGTAACTCATGAAAATAATTTGATATTTTATCCTAATTAATTATATTGAATATAATAAAAAATCATGTGGGATAACAATTATTATATAAAATATAATTAGACATAATATGATATCTAATTACTTATGTGATCCTTATTTTAACTTTCTATATAATTTTAATTAATTAAGGATATTGTGATTAATTCTTAATTAATTAAGATTATATGGATCACTAGACATTTTGGATATATAAAATTGACTCACAAGCACAATTAATATAACCAAATATGCATACATAATATAAGCATTTTATTGATTGAAAAATATTGAAAATATTATATCCTTGATTTTCAATATGAAATAAATCAAGAAGTTTCAAAACGAAACCAAAATAAACCCATATTCATGGTATAAAAATAAAAACTCATATCAAGGTAGAGGTCAGAGGGCTCTGATTCTAACTGTTAGAAATCTTTGATACCAAAATATGTTTCTAAATTATTATAATAGAAACACAATAAAAATTGATGTGGAAACGAAATAGTGTACCTTCAGCCATTGTTATCAAGAATTTCTACAACGATTTCTTCTTCTTGAACTTTGACACTTCTCGGCTCTTAACTCTAACTTTAGTTGGTGTAAGAAATTCTTTTGACTTCAAAAAGATGTTGAGCCCAAGGACCAAAATCCTCGTTTATATAGATGTTCTCTCATCAAGAACATTTATTATCACCAACTTATAACGTTCAAAAATTAATTCAAATTTATAACGTTTGGATCATAATAAATTTTTTTAATAATATTAAATATTTAATTTAATAATAACGATTTCATTTATAATGAATAAAAAACTGAAATCATTTAAACCATAATAAATGAAAAAATTGATTATAATAAATTATGAATGAGAACGGTTATATTATTATTAAATAAGATATTTAATAATAACGATTACATATACATTACATGCTAATCAAGTACATATTCCTTTTGTTTTCTCAGGCACGATCCAGGTTTTACGTTCACGTCAGAACTAGCAGCAGCACCAGCAAACTTGCCCTGGAGTGCATGCGGCAGTCAACTCATTCAAAAGGATTCGGAGACGGCATTGTTGGTGACGATGATATCGGAAATTAAATAGAATTTTAGATTAGAGATGCTGATGTTAGAAAGCTTGTAGAATATTATGGAAGTGGAATTTGTGTCCCAGTCCTAATAGAATTTGCTCAGCGAATGATCTTTTTTGTATATATGATATTGGTGATGGTTAATAGAAAGTTATTAGTCTTTCATGTCTCCTACACGACGGCACGTACGTGATGCTTTGAGCGATGCATGGAACTGCCAAGCTTCTATGTCGCACGTCGAATTCGACATTTGCTTGCTTTTTCGTTCTTCTTTCGCCTAATTCAATTTCATTTCGAGTGTTGTATTTGCGACATCATCCTTTTAGCACCATTTGCGGGCGGCGAGGCTACGAGCGGAAGGAGCCGCCATCAACGCGGGCAGAGGAAGCAGTGGCGCCGAAGGAGGGCATCGCCGTGGCGGCGCTCTAGGGCTGCGATCTCGTGTGACCGTGGAGCGCTGGTCACTAACGAGACGGCGGCAGTGGAGGGAGCCGCTGGTCGATCTCGTATGTTTATTGTCACTGACAGTATATTAGCCCAATTTATTTTCCAATCATTTGAGAAAGATTGTATATTGGTCCAAAATATCCCAAATCCCCTCAAAATAACCTCGAAATAGAGGAAAGCATCAGAAGCTTTCCAAGCCGCAAGCAATTCTCAGGATTCCTCCCCTAACATGCACTTCTGCTCCTCTTCTCCCGTAGCATCGTTCGCAGACCATGATGAGCTCGCCATGCCGGACACGGACAGGTTCTATTGCTGGCTGCTCCAATTCTTCGTCCTCTCCGGCCTCGTCGTCTTCTTCATATGGCTGAGCCTCCGCATCTCCGACCCCTCCTACACCATCGTCGAGGTCACCATCCTGCAACCAAACAACGGCACCGCCGACTCCACCGTCTTCTTCGGCATCGAAATCGCCAACAGGAACAGAGGCGGCGGGGTTTACTACAGCGACATGAACGTGTCGCTGTACGTGATGGATGCGAGCGTGGGGTCAACGACGATACAGCCTTTCTACCAGGGCCACGGGAAGACTGCCCAGGTGAGGGGAGGGGCGAGCTGCGGCCGGTGAGTCAGCGACGCCATCAGCAGCGGGGGGGCGCAGCTGAGATTTGAGCTGATGGCGGCGGTGAAGTACAAGATGTGGTTTTGGAGAAGCAGACTGCACCGGATGAGCATGCAGGGAAGCGTCCACGTAGGGAAGGATGGGAAGCTCTTGAGAACGAGCAAAATGGTGAGAATGCGCCCTTCTCAGAAGAAACGGAGGTCGCGGCTCAAGCCTCGGAAGTAGTATCATATTATTGCCTACATTATTATTATTATTATTATTATTATTATTATTATTATTATTATTATTATTATTATATATATATATATATATATATATATATATATATATATATATATTGATTGTAATATATCCGTGCTTTGTCTGAGGAGTTATAATGCTAAATATCATCGATAAAGCCAATTCATCAAAGAAAAATGTTCCACAAATAAATATTATATTCAGCTGCTTTTTTATTTTTTGAATTCGCATTGAAATGCCAAATGAAAACAAACACAATAAGTTCGGGCAAGAACAGAGGCCTAAACATTGATGACAGCACAGTTCTTCCTGATTTCGCCTGCAGATCCCGTCTTTACCTCAATCCTGCCCATCTTCTCCATAGACAAGCCAAATTCTTTGAAGAAGACTTCCAGGGGACTGTTCACAAGCTTAATGATCGCCGACTTGGTGGCAGCATCAGTGGCCAGAGCTGCATCAGACCGGAAGAGGCCTCGTCTCTGGAGCAGGTGTTTGTAGTATCCCAGATTGAAGGTTCTGAAGCTACCCGGATCCATTTCCACAATCGTCGTCGTGTCCTTTGGAGTTTTGCACTTGTTCTTCCTCAGGTCGTCTGCGTAGAAGCTGTCTAGGGAGGGATCTTCGTCGCCTTTACCGGTGAAATTGTACAGCCGATTACTGAACGATCGGCAGTGAGAGACTCCGATAGTATGAGCTCCTACGATGAAGAGAGTTCGATATTAGTCCTCCTCTACAATCAAAATACATCTTGCTTGACGAAACAATGTCGAATTTAGCACCTGACAGTACTACTAAATCTTTCAGATTTAATCCTTTGCTAGAAAAAGATGATCGAAGAGCAGTGAAGTCGAATGTTGGTGCAGGGAGCTCCTTGGATGCCTCCGACGACCTCGAGATCAGACCATCTCTACGTCCTGTTGGAACATTCCAATACGGGCCTCCCTAATGTGGTAAACAGAGTTGAATTGAAGTATATATTGGCTCTGATGGATAGGATAATCTAATTATATTTTGGCTACTTACTATGGCTACGACTGAATCCCTTGCAACCAAGGCAATGATATCTGCACAGGAAACAACCCCTGGGCATTCAGCTTCCACCAAGCTCTTCACTCTGTCCAGGAAATCGAAGCCACGGAGGCTTTGGTTCGGCAGTGCCGATTTCTCTGCTTGGTGCTTTCTGGTGGAGTTTATCAGCACAGAAGCATCGCAACCCTGAAAACAGGAAAAACGAAGAGCCATCAGAGCAGTGAAAAGGGAAGACAAAGAAGCATATCCGGTGGATGCTCACCCTCACAAAGCAGTCGTGGAAGTGCATCCTGAGAAGAGCAGCAGCAAGAGAAGGTGCATTGGGTACGTGCTGCTTTACGTAGTCAAATATCATCTTCTCCGCGGTCGGGCAGCTCTTGTCATAGAAACCCAACTCAATATCCGACCTCACACAGCTCAGTGAGCTCAACACAACACATATCAGAATGCACCTGACGCTCACGTTCCTCATTTTGCTTCCTGTGGCCTGAAGCTATCTACTATGATCCTTCGATGGGGCAAATATATAGGCCTTCTCTGCTATATATATATATATATATATATATATATATATAGAGAGAGAGAGAGAGAGAGAGAGAGAGAGAGAGAGAGAGAGCAGTCTTTAAGTAATATGTTTCAGCATGTATGTTCTTGGTTTCAAGGTAAAGCCTTGAGAAACTTGCCAGTGAATTCTTTGTTTGTATTCGAGAAAATGCAATGATGAACAACCTACAAACCTTTTCGCTATTCGTGTTCTTTGGTTAATTTAAAGTGTAATTTATTTTTCTTTTGTGTAGAACTCATTAATTATCACTGGGCCATGTTCTTGCACTATACTATTCTGTCCTGCCATCAGCTTCTTCGTTGTTTTGTGTGGGATGCCCATCTAACATAGTGAGTACTACCTTACACACTATGAACAGATAGAACCAACATAACAAGAAATCTTAGATGATGCGTCTCAAAGAAAAGAAAGGATAAATAATGCATATGCAGTGGATTACCGACCTGCGTATGATGCGTTAGCTGACCTAATAAATGATGGAATTACTACAGTAAGTAAAATGGTCAGACATCGGTCATAGTCAAATCTCTCCACTGAAATTAATCTCTCTCCCTGCAGCAATACAAGTTTTCATTTGTTTTATCTGTGCACGACACCGAAAAGTTATTTTGCGAAGCAGATCGGATTCCCTTTGCCTTTTCTTATAGCAACTTGTTTGATATATTAGGTCTGCTTGAGCTGCTTTTGCCTTGGAAACTTGGGTAATAGGGTGTCTTTTAGGTCTACTCACTGTTGTTAACGTGAAAGACAAATGGATCCAAAGAGGTTGGTATATGATTAATCTTGGATTTATTCATACCAAAACTTTCTTCTATTGAAAATCGAAAATTTGATTACTATACCATACTATTATAGAAATACTCATAAGTAAGTTTTTAACGTATTTGATCAATCAGTTGATTATCTCATTTTTCTCTCTATACACATGGAAAACATTATATATATACATCAAAACATTTCAGTAATTTTCAGATATAAAGAATAATATTTTAAATTACTTATAGGACAAATATTTGAGAATTCGATTTCACTTAAATCTGTTAGAAGCCTTTCGAGCTTAGTGCTTGTAGCCTCATCAAAATAGTCAGTCTCATAGTACAGCGCCTCTCTCCTCTTTAGAGACTTATATTCAGCGAAGATTGATTCAACATTCTTATCATTAATCTAACGAATGAATCATCATAGTAAAATTTGAGTCTCACAATAGGAAGGAACCAATTAATCTATCGAAGGACTCTTATGCATATTGCGATAAGGCACTTTTGCCCGATCATAAGCTAAGATTAATCCCACGACTAAGGTGAAAAATATTTAAGATAGATAATTTTGAGTTATTATATAATAATATACCTTAGTACGTGGCTTTTGAATATACTACAATCTAATGGCAACCATAGCAGATATCCAAAAGCCCAACTTAACTCATAACTAAGCTCCTTCATAAATTCATTCATTCCCCGGCATGCCGCTGAGATAGAAGGAAACCTGTTATTCTGCATCATATTACTTGTGAATTTCTTCATATCCCTTATAAAGAAATCGTGAACGATTAGAAGGAGAGGAGATGGAGAATAATATTCTTCTTAAACAATTTAATAGGTGACGAGGAAATTAATAAGTCTTGAATATATTTTAGAAGGAGAGGAGGAGACTGAGGATGTAAATGTTGTTTTTATTCTTAAAAAATAGCTCAAGAGATTTAAATCTTTGAGGGAGAATCGATCAGCCAATTGCTTTAGAAATGTTTGAATCTCCGAGGAATCATTGGCTATGACAATAATATCATCTATATAACATAAAGATTATCATCGATAACTTGGCCTTGATAGGTCATTCCCTAAGTGATGAAGAAGTTACTGTCTATATCCTCAACGGCCTAGGAGACGAGTACAAGGAACTAGCAGCAGCAATACGGGCACGTGATTCACCAGTGTCATTCTAAGAACTCAACGATAAGCTGATTGACTTTAAGATATATCTCAAGCATGAGGACAAATTGCTCGGACCATCTATCACGGCTCAAGTCAATCAAAAATACATGAGGAGGGGCAATCAGTATAACAAGACTATCAATAAAGGTTTGACCAAGATGTCTCCGAGCTCCAACCAAACACCTCCTCCACATCATCAACATTTCAATCACAACAACCAAGGTGGTTACTTTAATCATCAGCAGTTTTAGTGCCCTCAACACACAAACCAATGAAGAGTTATCTACTAATTATGTGATAAAGTCGGTCATTCCGCAAAGGTTTGTTGATCTCGATCCCGACTTTCTGCACAATCACATTGGCCTCAAGCAAATCTCACGACTACTCCAAATACTACTAATCATAATTGGATCGTGAACTCTAGCGCATCTCACCACATTATCTCTGATCTACAGAACTTGTCGATCCATAACAACTATAGTGGACATGACGACATCATCATCTACCTCTACTGCTCTAGTTACTGTTCCCATAGGGAACCATAGTACTTTCCCACATACAGGTCATCTTATCTCCATTAATGTAGCAATCTTCATCCCCTTGAAGTTATCCAAAGGTAGCAACTACACATCCTTGCATGCTCAATTTTCTAATCTTCTATTTGGCCCTGATACCATGACAAAACGAAGAATGAAATGATAAAAATAAAAAAAAGCACATCTTAATTAGTATCATATGGTGCCTATTTATACATGGTGAAGGAGAGGATTTCCTCAACTAAGCAGCGAGATTTTCTCGTATAATTAGGAAATCTCATCTACTATGTAGCTGAGAAAATCTCTCTGTTATCACCAAATTTATCATTAATTGATGAGAGCAGGACAAAATGTATCAAATTATTCTAAACAACTCATATATATATATATATATATATATATATATATATATATATATATATAATTCTTACATCTTTGTAAAAAAGTATTTATTGCTACAACTCTATTAGTTTTATGAGTTATCAAAATAATATCATTTATAAAAAAATTGACTCATTCTATTGCTTTATTCTTCAAAATTATCTCCTATTTATACCCATTACAAAGTCAATTGAACGTGAGGGAAGAATCAAGCCTTACCCTTATCCTGTTAAATGTGAAAACCTAACAATTGATTAGATCAAATTAAATCATGATAATTCTTGCAATTATGAATGTGATGATAATGTTGACTTTTACTATTTGACATGATGATGTTTATATTATTTTTTTCGATTGCAAGTATCTTAATAACATACTAACTATTCTGAAATAAAGACTATCCAGGAAGGATTTTGTTTGGCCTTTAAGAATAATTTTTATTGTGTCCACATCTAATCAAATTCTAAGATGATGATCGATATCCCTAGTAGATAATCTCCTCCATCTTGGAGAATTCTAAATATTATTAGGGATATTTTTCACTTGATATCTAACATGAATGATTGTAAAATAATGTATATATTTTGAGAAGAACTGGCCATTTATAATCTTTGGAGGAATTCATTTCTTCCTAACTTTGATAGATCTTATGGATTGTGGTGACATAAGCGAGATTCTTTCCTTTCGTTTTTTGGAGAAAAGAAATCAATGTTGGAAGCGAAGCAACTGCAGTCAACTTAATCTTCCATTTTGCTTACAAATAAATGCATGCAGACACCCACAGATTGCACGCAGACATGGCGGCATTATTGTGTATGATGAAGAATTGTACAACCATCCAAACCACAAGACCGAACTCCCAAACTCGAAGCAGACATCAAACCAGAGGACCACCAATCACAGGTTTCATGAGAACATGAAGCTTATTTAGTTGACGTAAGCGCACTTCTTTCTGATCTCGCCTTTCTGGTGTGTGAGCACTCCGATCTTTCCCATGATAACCATCGAGCTCCCGAAATCGTTCAAGAACTCCTCTGCCGACGATGCCATGGCCTGGCGCTCGACGTACGCTCTCGTCTCGGGGTCGTGGAGGAGAGCCTCATCGGACGCGAAGAGGCCTTTCCCCTCGGAGACGAGCCTGTAGTAGAACAAGTCAAATCTTCTGGGGCTCTTGGGATCCATCTTCACCAGGGTCCTCATGTCATCATGATCATGGGGCTTGCATTTCCTCTTCAACTTTTCTGCGTACTCCATGTCCAGTGATGGGTCCGTGTCGCCCTTCCCGCTGAAGTTATACAGTCGCTGCGAGAAGGATGAGCAATGGGAGAAACCGATGGTGTGTGCACCTAATCATGACAAGATCCAAAGTCATACTCGGATGTTTAGCCTTTTCTTCGAAAGAAGTACGAGGAGAACTATAAAGAAAGGGTACCTGATAGAACAACAAGGTCTTTGACGGTTAGGTTTTTCTGGAGGAAGAAAGCTTTGAGCTCGGTGATGTTGGCAGTCGGTGGTGGCAGATTAGCCATGAGGTCAGAAGCTTCTGATTTGTTTCCATCTCTTCGACCAGTTTGAATCGGAAAATATGGTCCATTTGCCTGCAGATTCAAATGACTTCAGATATCTGAAGCAACCTTCCGAAACTCATGCTTCGGCTGTGTGTTGCATAAGATAACACGAGTTACCAAGTAAACCGAATCACGAGCTGCCATGGCTATGATGTCAGCGCAGGAGACGATCCCTGGACAAGCTTCCTCCAGCTTAGCCTTGACCCGATCGATCACGTCGAAACCCCGAAGGCTTTTGTTGGGGATGGCATCCTTCTCAGCCACGTTGTTGTTCAAAGAATCCAACAAGATGGAAGCATCACATCCCTTCGTACAATAAACTTGTCATTATTAGCCTATATTTTCACGTCTGTGGCGAAGTAAGAAGAAGAAGAAGAAGGACACAGTTGCATACTCTAACAAAACAATCTTGGAATTGCATCCGCAACAAAGAGCCTGCAAGTGTTGGGTCGTCAGCTATAATCCTTGTCATTTCGTGAAGAACTATAGCCTCTGCATGGGGACATGTATCGTTGTAGAATCCAAACTCGACGTGGGCTTCTGTCGAGCTACAACAAAGGAAACCAAGGAGCAAGAGCAGCAAGGATTTGGACACAGCCATGGAAGACCTCATGTTGAGAAGAAGATGAAGGTTAAATTCTCTTTGGGTGTCTGAACAGAGTAGCGAGCCATAGGTTGTTTATATAGATGAGTTGTGCAGGCTATCATACATATAAAAAGATGTTAATCTTTTGGTAAGCCCTCTTCTCTATTGCGTATATAAGATTGTGGATAGAAGATCGGAGTACAATGTGTTGGAAGAAAAGGGGTTGACTTTGTTATGGTATAATAAAGTATACATCTGCTACGCAATCAAAGCTGTCCATTTCCATTGAGAATTTAGAAGATCCTTTTCACTTGGTAAATAACCTAAATTTCATTATCCACTACACTACATGAGGCTCACACCATCTTAGAAACAGCAAAACTATCCACTAATCTTCACCATATGGTCAAGTAATTTGATCATAATATATGACAAATAATAATTTGTTTATATCCCTTAACTATTTATTATGACCAGATTTATTCTTTCAAATAAAAATTATATTTATTAATTTGTATTCAAATATTTTTAAAAATAGTTCTGAAGCACTAATAAATGATTTATCTTGTGGTATCCAAGCTAAACATAATCCTTATTGTATAACTCTTGCATGAAAAGGTATCATCAGTTCATAAGAACTATGTATGTGAGATTTATATTGGTATGTTTATATTTGTCATGCATTTTTCTTAAGGGTAGGCTAAATTAAAGGGTTATCTTCTATCTGTCAGAAGCAAATTTAGGGTTAGCTTTTATCTTATAGAGTCAGTCTACAGTATATATACAAGATAATTAATCAACATTTATCAAATCAAAGTCTAGTAAAAAAGTAACTCTGGAGATGAAGGCACCATATTAAGTCCATTTTGCACTGTTTGTGACAGTGAAGGGTAGCATGCTGTCTGTTCTAGAGGAGATTAATGCTATATTGGTGGCTAAGTTGGACCCCTAAGTGCATTTTTTCTTTCTCTTTTGTCTTCAATGCCCATAAAATGGATTAAAACTTATCCTTGTTGTTACTGATAAGAAGGAACAATGATTCCATTAGCTTAGCTTGGTCCTCTCTCAAGATCACCCAAAAAGGTGAGTGAGTGAAGAATTGATGTATGTATGTATTCATTTCATATTTGCCTTCAACAAAATCAAGCTAGTTGAATTACTGAAACTGACCAAAGGAGTTGTACTCTTTCGTTCCATCAAAGGGTCATTGAAGACTCATCCCTGAAGTAAGGTTGTCAGCTGATAGGAGTGTACTGTGTACTTCAAGGCTAACGTACTGTGTACTACACAGGCAATTCTTCATCCAAACACTTGTTTCGGTGTCACTATTTTATCTTCAAGTTTAGAGGTCAAAGGGATACTCGACCGCGTCAGTAGGAATATGTCAGGAGTTTATGATAGATTAGTGCTTTCTACGTGCCATAGGTTACTCAATTATTTCTGTACTTTTGGCACTGAGATTGTGGATAAGCACCAAGGAAGATTGATCACACATAAATAATGAGGACTAAGTGACATAATTTGTCGGAGATGATTGCTCATAAGATTAGCTTTTACCAGCAATGTTGGAATAATCTACAACATTTTAAACTCCTTTTTTCTTGTGTGTGTTCTTGAAGTGTAAGCTCTTAATTTCAGTTTGCACATCTTCAACTGGAAGACTTCAGAGACTAGAACAATAAATATGACAGTTTAGCTGATTGGACTGCAATGAATCTTCATCAGTTTACAGCACAATATTAATCTATAATATGTATGTTTGTTTCAATCGAAATACCATGAATTCGATTATTTAAGATGTTGATGTTTGAATGTTGTTATATGTAGTGATGTGCTAACCAATTGGAGTCAGCTACTCAAGACTTTTTATGAGACATTAATCTCGGTTCTTAAATTAAAAGTATTTAATTTTATTTATAACTCTTATTGCACTATTAATATTATAATTTGAATTTGTGATTTTGACTCAACCAATTTAGTATATTAGTTACTTCATCGGGTCATAATAACTAATATGAGAGTTGACTAAGTATTAGAGCATGAGTAGAAAAGGATTGATCGTAAATGGTCTCTGATCGTATTTCACATGAACCGATTCAATTCTAAGCTATATTGAATTTTGACGAAGATGTATAATTTGATTGACTTATAAAGATTTGATGAGAATATTACTATTTATTTTTTATGAGTTGGATGTAAGAATAAATATAATTACATCATATCGAAAAAAAAAAAGAGAATCGGATACTTACTACTAATTTGGTTTGTTTATTGAATATAGAAATAAAAATATTGAGTTGGATCAATCGATTGGAGTTCCCCAAGAATTAAGTCTACAGTTTGCAGCAGCCAAACTCAGCTGATGAGATAAGCTCATAAAAGCCGTCTGCCACCCACCCAACCGAACCACCTTGAACGTGACTTGAATCAAGAAAAAGCTTCGAGGTCCCTTCTTCCATGGCATCAGACAAGGAGGTGTCATGTGAGCTTCCGAGTTCTGCATTAAAAAGATGGCATTCCCGTCTCTAGCTGTAGAGTCCCTTCTTCCATGGCATCACACTCATATTTAGTTTTGTTTTGGACCACATGTTACAGCATTTAAGTGGATCCATGACTCCCTTTCAAAGCTTTCCATGGAATGGAGAAGACAACACAAGGAAGATAAGAAGGAGATGAGAGAGAGAGAGAGAGAGAGAGAGGAACTCAGAAATAACACAGTAAACGAGGATGTAGGCAACTAGTTTCTTAGTAAACTTCTTCAAACTCCAATTATTGGCTCTGTTTGAGATGAAGAGAGACAAAAAAAGAAGATAAATTGTGTTATCAATCACAGGCAATTACTGATCTCTGAGAGGTCTTTCCACAGCTACATTTGAGTCATATTTAGCCTGGTATCCTATATACAAATTTATAATATTTAGCTGGTACTCATAGTCACCATATGCTTATTGCAAATGCATCTAACAAAATCATGAATTGTAAACCTTATTTCTGAACATGAACTCATTTATAAGACTTGAGACATGCTTAGTGAGATCTTTTTTCTTTTTCGCTCGTGACAAAAGATAGATATAATGAAAATATTTATGAGACAACTTCCAATTCATACTTTTAGGTAGTCATCTATTGATTGTGACTTTCCTCCCACATATTATTGGTGGTTTGTAGCAAGTGATAGTTTCATGTGCCTTTTTATTTGGTGTTACATGGAGTGACAAGTGATAATTGGTGTTACACCAAAAAGGACTTCTATTTTCCTGTTTATGTATGTATAAATGCATTCATTTTCTTTCAACATGTTATGTAAATCAATTCTTTATGATATTTTTCTCCATCAGTAAGTGTATATATATATATTTTACTTCCTCAGACTGCATGACCACTAACATAAGAAAATTATATGTGGACTATTTTTTGATGTGTACTTTAATTAAAGTTAATTAACAGAGGGGTATTTTAGTCTTTTGATGAGGATGCGGCTCAAAGATAACACGAGGTCGACGACAGTGCCCCCTCTATCTTCCGATGGCGTTGGAATCGCGCCCAAGCAGGTAAACGCCAATGGCGCCATCTGACGCCCGCGTCCACCTCAGGGCAACTGCTCCAGAGATGCTTACCTCCGGATCCCATTCCTCGGATGTGCCTCCTAAGCGGAATCACCATCTCCACCGCCGCCATCGCTTTCGCAGCCGCCGTCGCGTCGTCAAGTACCGACCTTTCCCCGCCCCCGACGCTCCCCCGCCGAGGTCGAAGCTTTGGGACGCAGATAGGTCCTCCGAAGCCGACGTCAAGCTCGCCGCAGGCGGAGCGAGTCACCGGAAGGGCGGGGATGGCGTCCGACGGGCCGCGCCGGTGGTTTCGGCGCGGCGGCTCGCTGCTGCTCTGTGGCATTTTCGTCCCTTGGGTGCTGGGGATGTTGGAAGGAGCGCTCGGCTAGGGTTTACGGTAAGACCACCACCATGATCTGGTGCCTTTTTCTCTCGTCTCCGGATCTTCTCTATTCCCATTTTTACTGTCCAGATTCTGATGAGGTCTTCCACAGAATTT